>NW_020797899.1:815779-936840 GCF_003369625.1 Aspergillus mulundensis | reverse complement strand
TTACTTTTATTTTAATTTATATACTTACCTTTTTGCTAATTATCTTACTTTTTTTTATAATATTCTTTATTTTAAGGGTTCTTAACCATTATCTTATAAACTTTGGTAGTTTAATTAGGATTTACTAGTTAAAAGTTAGGGTTTTATAATAGTTTTATATAATTAGGTATAATATAACTAGGTTTTCCACACTTAAAATATATTATAAAAGTTAATTTTAATTAATCCTAATTTAATATTATTTTAGTATAACTTTAAAAGGGTTTTATTATACTAGGAGCTTGTTCTATAGGTATTTTATTATAACTTTTTTTAAAAGTTTATTTTATAAAATAACTTTTTTTTTAGGTTTTTTTACCACGGGTAAATCCGTGTTAATTTTTTTTTAAATTAATGGTGTTTTCTTCTTATTTAGCGGGTTTTAATTATTTATTATAATATAAGGTAATATAAGGTTATAAATATAATATATAAAATTAATATTATAAGGTAAGTTAAACTAAATACTTTTTAATATCTAGGAGTTTTATATTATTAAAATTATAAATTTTATTTTAAAGTAAAAATAAAAGCTTGCTAAAATAGTATTAAATTTATATTTTTTTATTATTTTTTAAAAAATATTATTTTAATATAGCTAAATAATTAGCAAAGTCCCTAGAATCTTAATTTTTTTTTTAATAAGCTAACTTTAGTTTAACTATAGTATTTAGTAAACTAGTTATTAAACTTTTTAAGATTATAGCTATTTATTTTTTAAAGTATTTTTAAAAAGATTCTTGGTATTTTTTATTTATATTTTTTAATTTATTAGCATGTTAAATCTAGTTATTTTTATATACTAATTTTATTATAATTAAAGCTTCTAGAATTTATTATTAGTTTAATCTATATTTTTTAAGTACTTTTTTAAAGTTTAATTTTAAAGTGCTAAGCTAGTTAAGGCGTTACTACAGGCTAAAATTAAAATTATACTTAGGTATATTTTTATTTTTAATCTTACTATAATTTTCTAGTAAATTATCCTAATATTAATATTACTTTAAAGGTGTATTATATTTAGCTAATTAATTTTTTAAATATTTAATATACCTTTTTATATTTTATAATTATTAGGTTACTAGTGTTTTGCAAGTATTTTAATAGTTTTTTATAATAGTACTTTTAATAGTTTTAATAATAAAAGATTATTAAGTATTAAAGGGTCCTTTTCCAGGACTATTAAAATAGTTTTATTTAAAAATAAGGCGTGAGTATACTAGTGGTATAGTACATGTTTTATAGGTAGTTAATAAGTAAAAAAGTTAAAACTATAAAAACCTTAAATAAGCTAACCAGGTATAAAACAAAGTATTAAAAGGGCTATTTAATAAGGGATTAATATTAAATCTTAAGGCCTAAAATATATAAAAACTAACTTTTAGCTAACTATTTTTTGCTAGGGTATTGGCCTTAAATATATTATTAAAATAGTGATAATATTATTGCTGCGTGTTGGGTTAATATTACCATGACTCTTATTTTATTAGTTCCCTTATTTTATCGGGCTTGGCACCCGTGGGTGTGACAGTAATTACTTACTTTTTACTAGTTTTTTTTTACCTATTAGGGGAGCCTTATTTAAAAAAATATTAATATTTTAGTTAAATATAAAATTTAATTTTTTAGGCTTTAACATCCTAGTTCGCGAGAACCTAAAAAAATTTTATTTATTTAACTTTAATTTTAAATTTAATTTAAACTTAAAGCTTAAGCCTGTATAAAAAAAATTAACTTTATTTTTATACCTTATTATAGGTACCTTAAGCTTTAATACTTTAAGTTTAATTTTTAGTACCTTAGGCTTAAACTTATTTACTTTTAATATTTTAGGCCTAAATATATTAAACTTTACTACCTTAGCCTTAGGTATAGGAATATTAACCTTAAATATATTAATTTTAAGTATTTTAGGCTTTAATATTTTAGCCTTAAGTAAATTATTAAATAAAGGTAAAGGCTTAGGCTAAAATAAAAATTTAGCTTAAAAAGTAAAAGTAAAAAAAAAGGGTAGTTACTTAGCTTTATATAAATAATAGTATTTTTAGTTATATTAATAGCAGGTATAATATTATTTTTTATAAGGTTAATATTATTTTATATATTTTTTATAAACTTAGGGCTATTATTATAAGGGTTTAAACTTATTAATAAAAGTTTTTTATTAGCTATTTTATGTTTACACTTTTTTAGGGCGTTATTATTAAAATACCTAGTAATAGGGGCATCCGTGGTAAATAAGATAAATAAAATACTAAAAATATTAATATAAATATATATTATATTTTTATAAAAAAAAGCCCACTAAGGCACTAGTAAATTAAAAAATCTAGCTAATAATTAATATTAAAAACTAAAATAAACAAGTATTATTAATCTTACAGGCAACCTAAAACATGGTATAAGTTAAGGTAAAAAAATTTAAGGTTTTTTTAGTATAGTTATATATTATTATTTTAATAATTTAGGCCTTAATACCTTTTTTATTAGTAACCTAATTAATAAAGTAGTTAATAAAGGTAACCGTTGCCTGTAATAAATTAGGGTAGGTTTTATTATACTTAGGCTTAAAAAAATTACTAGAAATATTAAAAAAAAAAGCAAGTTAGTAAATAATATATTAATAATATAATAAATATATAGTAATATAAATTTTATATAAATAGTAAGAACTAGGTAGCCCTTAATATAATTAATAATAAATAGCTAGCCTTAGTAATAAGTTACTATTTTATAGTAAAAATTAGCGCGCTAGTAATTTTAAAAATTAATAATTAAAGGTATACTATCCCAGGGGTGCTTGGTATTATTATAATAGCCTAAATTTAGGCCTTAAATTATAGCTAAAATACAAGGCTTGCTATTCTTACCCTTATTAATTTTATTTAAGTATAATAAGCCATTAATAAAGTAATAAATATTATTAAGGGTTTTATAAATAAGAAAGGATATAATAATAATAATAGTAGTAGTAATAAAAAAATAAATAAAAAAAAAGGGAAAAAAAATAATTATATAAAAAAAAACTTTAAATAAAAACTTTAATAAATTAATAAAAGCCCGAACATAAAGACGCTAAATTATAAAAAATAAAGGTAAAAAAGGCCAGGCTAAAATAGGGTTACTAATAAAGTAATTTTATAATTAAAATTAAATATAATATTAGGCTAAAAATTTATAGCCCGCGCTAGTTTTTAAAACTAATAATACTTTTTTATTTTAATATACTTAGTATTATCCTATTCCGCCCTTTAGGTGGTTTATATATATATTTTATAAAAAAAACTATATTAGGCTTACTACCCTAGTAGTAACCACCTAGCTATGGCTCCTGGTAGGCTTATAGTAAACTATATATATTAAATAATATAATAAATAGGGGGATAACTTAACCTGCTTTTAAACCTTTAATTTAAAATAATTTTATAAGAAAAACCTAGTATTTTTTATAAATAAATTACTTAAAAATATTAATAACCCCATGTTAATAGGTATTAAGCTTTATATTTTTAGCTATATTAATATTAAAGGCATAATTATTTCCTTGCATAAATTAATATATTTTTTT
Source organism: Aspergillus mulundensis (assembly GCF_003369625.1). NCBI lineage: Eukaryota > Fungi > Ascomycota > Eurotiomycetes > Eurotiales > Aspergillaceae > Aspergillus > Aspergillus mulundensis. Next base: position 933,233 of record NW_020797899.1, on the reverse strand, counting down.
TATAAAATTTAACACATGGTATTATAGTAGTGGTTAACTATTTAAATTAAAATAAAGGGGGCGGACCTATTACTTTTATTATTACCGCCAGTGTAGATGCTATAAATACTACTAAAAAAAATAGTTATAAAAATAATATAAAAAAGGGAATATTAAAAGGGTTTAAGGTTTTATAAAAATATTTAAAGGTGTATACTTAAATATTATTAGTAATTAATAATAATAATGCCTGGTATAAACAGGTACCTAATTAAAAACAGGGGTTTAGTAGCGCTTTTTAGGATTAAAAAAACCTAAAAAAATAATAAATTAAATATTAGTATTTATTATACTAGGATAATTATAAATAAACTATACTAAGAATAATAATATAACTTTTATTATTAAACTTAAATTTAAATATTATGTATAACATAAAAAGGTTAATATAAAAAATAAAGTTGTAAGGGCGCCCTAGCACCCAGATGTTCTTTACTAATAATAATAAAGCTTGGCAAAGTATCTTTAACTAATAAGAATAAAGTATTTAGAACCTTAATAAATTTAACTAAAAAAATTACTTAAAAAACTAAATATATTATGGCCTTTAGCCTTTTTATATAGGCCTTGCTTAAAGGCCTAAGGCCTTTAAGTAATTTTTTAAGCTATTTTTATTTAAAAAGTAGGTAATATTTAAATATTTTTATATCCACACCCTTTATAATTACTTTTTAGCTATTAAAATAATTTAATATAAGGCATGCCTTTATTTTATTACTTAAATAATATTTAAAACCCAAGGTCCCCAAGCTAAGGTCCCTGGTTAAAACTAATATTATATTAAACTTAATATTATATTAAATTTAACACTATATTAAGTCTTATATAATAATTTATAATAGTAAGGTTTACTAAGTTAAATAAATACTTAAAATATCCCGCATGGGTAATATTAATACTTTACAGTGGTATAACCTAGGTGCCTTAGGTATTATTTAATAATATAACTTAAATTAATATTAGCCCTAATAATTTTTTTTTTTTTAAAAAAATAAATTATTCGCGATCCAGCGCTAGTTATTTTAAAAAAATAATAAATAAGTAATTTATAATACTAACTTATTATTATATTATAATATAATAGTGTTTTTTATTATTACTATTCTTATTATTTATTATTCTTGGTTTAAGATATTAAATAATATTTAATATTTTATTTAAAATACCTTACTACCTATTTACTTTTAGAAAGGTATTTAATTATAAAAATAGCTTTTTTATTAGTTTAACCTAAGTTTGGTTTTTTTAAAATTTTAAACCTTAAATTACTTTTATATAATTAAATTATATAACTTTATTTTAGCTTTTATTTTACCTTTTTACCTTATTTTTTATTTTAATTATACTTAAGTAAAATTATTTTTTTTAGTACAGCACTACGCTTTATTAATATTAAAAAAATATAGCTAGCAGCCCTTTTTATAGGAAATTAAAAAAATAAGGTTTAAATAAAACCTTAAAGGCCTTTTACTTTTAAAAATTACCCTTTTTTAATTACTTATTTAGTTACTTTCTTAATAATAAATTTCCTAAATAATTTTAAATAAAGCTTTTAAGGCTTTTTTTTAGGTAGTAGTAAATAGCTAACTATAAATAATATTTTTTTATTTTACTAATTTTAAAAATAATTTTTTTTAATTTATATTTATATATAGGGCTTTACTTTAATAATAAGTATTTTTTTATTTATAATAGCTTATTTAAAAATATTTTAGTAATAATATATTAGTATTAAAGCATGCTAACTTAAAACTTATTAAAATTAATAATTTATTTTATTACTATTTTTTGTCCCCCGCTGGGCCGCTATTAATTAACTTATAAATAATATATATAATTATTATAAGCTTTTTAAGCCTAATAATATATTTTTTAATTTTTTTTTTTACTTATTAAGCATTTTAAATAAAAATATTTTAAATAATAATAATAATAATATTAATAATAATACTAGTATTACTACGCCCTTTATAATTACTTTTTTTAATTTTATTTTTTTTATTTTAACTTTTTTTACTTTTATTATAGCCAGCCCCGCCCTTTTAATAAAAATAAGTTTTTTTTATTTTTTTTTAAATAGCTTTTAGTATAAATAGCTAATAGCTTTTAAATATATTTTAAATATATTAAAGTAATCTTTTATAATAATAAAAAATAAAAAATAAAAATAATTAATAAATTTTTATTACTAGTAATAAACTAGTAATATTCCCCAAGGGGAATTTTTATAAGCCTTATTATAATTATATTTTTTAGGGTCCAGGTTTAGCATATATTTAATACTATAATAATAATAATAAATACAAGCCTATTTTTATTTATATATATAATAATATTAATATTTTATAATACTTGCCCGCTAATAGGAGCTTAAAAAAATATATAAGCATGTAAAAAATATTTAATAAACACATAAAAAATATTATTAAGGCTTTTAATAAGGTGCTAGTAAAAATTTAATTTATAAATAACTTATGTTATGCTATTTTTATATTTATTAATAAGCTTTATTTATCCGCCGGCAAGTTTCTAGCCGCTTTTAATAAAGGGTATTAAAAAATATATAATAAAAATATATTTAATATAACTAATCCTACTATTATAGTAATCTTAAATTTTATTTTTTAAAAACTTTATATTTTTATCCACGCCCCTTTTTAAGGTTTTATATAGCTAGCTTTTAGGCGGCCTTATRTTACTTTAATATTTTATTTATTTTTTATTTTTAAAAAAAGACTCTTTTTCCTTTTTAATATACTTTTATAAATATAACTTATAAATTTTAATAGTCCGGAGCCATTTAGGTTACAGTTTATTAAATTTTAAAACCATATAAAATAAAAAAAAAGGTAATTATTTTTACCTAGGTTTTTAATATATAAGTTTAATATTATTTTTAGGGCCACAGGTAGTCCGGATTTTATTAAAAGGTATTTTATTTATAATAATAGTTTATTAAACCTTTAAACCTTTTAAAATATAAAAAAAAGGTAATTACTCCACTAGTTCTTTAGCTTTAGTAATATAAAAACCTAGTAAGTAAAAAATTATTATTATTTTTTTTTAAATTAAGGGTGTTCTAGCACTATTCTAGCTAGTTTATAATAATTTTTTAAAGTTTTTTATATATACTTAAGGTTTTTAAGTAACTTTTATAAGTTTTTATAGCTAGGCCAGCCTTTTTATTTAACTAAAAACTAGTTTAGTTTATAAGCATGTTATTTAGCAAGAATAGCTTTAACTTTTTATTTTTACTTTTTATTAATAAGTTTTATATTAAGTATTTTTTTATCCCCCTTAAATTTAAATTACTTAATATAAGGCCTTAGCAAGGACATATAAAATATTAAATAAATTTTTAATTAAGCATAGTAACTAGTAAGCCAAAGCTAATATACCTATTTTTTAATAAGTTTAATAATTTTAAAAAAATTATTAAACTTTTAGTTAAGTTTTTTACTTAGCTAGATTATTTTAATATTATATAGTAATAGTAAAACATTATTCCTAACCTTAAATTTAATAGGGATATGCTTTTTATTATAATAAAGGGCTTACTTTTTTTAAGCCTTATTTATATAGTTTTATAATTTATTTTATAACTTTTATAATTAATAAAGTCTATTTTTTAACAAGAAATATAATATTTTTTTTTATAATTTTTTAGTAAGAAAATAATAGGTTTTTGGCCACGCGAGGCTATTTAGGGTACATACCTAGTTATATTATACTTTAAATTATTATAAGCAAATAATATAGCTAGCAAAAATACAACCTAGTTATTTTATTAAAAGTTATAATAAATACATAGGTATGTTTTAAATATTTAATTTTATTATTTAGTTTAATTATTTAACTATAAATAATATATAATACTAAGGCGTTTTTTAATTTATAGCACTTAATAAAATAATTATTAATAACCTAAGGTAAATAATAAGCCTTAGTTAATAACTAGGCTCCTGGGCGCCCTTATATTATATACTATTTTTTTAATAAACTTATTAGCTAGCTTTTTAATATTAACTTTTTAGGTAGTAAAAATATATTTTACTTTTTTATTAAAATAATTTATTACTATTAATATTATGTTATACACGCGGCCTTTATACTTTAATAAAGGTAGGCTAATAATAAAGTTTATAAAAAAATCTTTTTATAATATATTTAAAACTAGTAAAAAGGTAAGCTAGCCTTGGGCTAGCTATTATAAAGCTTTAAACCTTTAATATAAAAAATACCCTTTAATATACTCTTGTACTTTTTTATTAAGATTTTCTTATTAAAACTTATACTTAAGTAGCTTAATAATATACTTATAATTAAAATAGCCTATATAGGAATTATTATAGTATACCCTTATAATTTTATACTATAATATAAACACGGGAGGGATATAAATAGCTTTTTAGTAAAAAAAATTATTTTTTATATACTAGTGCTTTAAATAGGAGCCCTGCCTTATTTTAATTAAAATTATTTTTTTTAGCTATTACTAAATATAACTAGTATAAGTATTTTTATATTAAGCTTTAAGTAGCTTTTATTAAAGGGGTTTTATAGCTAGTTTAATAGGTTTTTTTTACAGGCTGTTTTTATAACCTATAATTTAAAATATATTAGCCTTAAAAGCTAATATTTTTTTTAATTTTTTTTTAAAAGGGTAGCTAGGCCCTTTAGCGCCTGTTTAGTATTAATTTAATTAAAAAATAATTTTAACTTTTTTTATAAAGTTAGGAATAAACTAACTTAATACTTTTTATTTTTTACTTAATAATCCAGGTGCCTTAATAATATATTTACTAGATTAAACCTTCCTGGCCTATACTTAATTTTAAAGTTATAAACTACTAATAATTTTACTTAATAAGCTTACCTTTAATTTAAGACCTTTATTTTAAAAAAGTACCATAAATTATTATAATTATACTAAATATATATAAAATATGCAAAGCCCTTTAGGTAGTATTATTACTTTTTAAAAAACTTAATAATTATAAATAATTTTTAATTATAAACCTTGTATCTTAGCTTTAGTTTATAAAGCTATTAAAAGTAAAAGGTAATAGGCTACTATTAATTTTATTTTTTTTTACTAAATATTTTTTTTAATTTAATTATATAATAATACTAGCTATAGTAAAACCTAACATATTTATAATAATAAAAATCTCCTTTTTTAAGTTAAAATACTATAATACTAAAGGCTAGGTAAAAGTAGATTTAACCCTTTTAAAAGCTTTTTATATATTATTTAGTTATAAAAAGGGGCTGTTTTTATACCCTTTAACCATACCTTTTAAAAGCTATATTATAGGGTAAGTTACTTTAGTATATTTTTTAATAAATTATTTAAAGTAGTTTACAAACCCTAAAAAAACTTATAACTTATAATATAATATTAATACTAGCTAATTAATAACTATTTAATTTTATACTAGGTTAATAAATATTCCACCCTAGCTAATAATAAAGCTAAGAAACTTTACCTTTTTTTAATAAAAATTATACTTTAATAACTTTATATATAAATTATGCTTTTGCAGGCGTTTTAAAACTTTTTAAATATATTAAATATACTTTTTTTTAATTTTTAAAAAGATTAGGATATTATTTAAGTAAACTATATAAAAATTATTAAGAACCTTACTTATTACTATATTAATATAGGACTAAAATATTACAAGTATATTAATAAAATTAAATAATATAACTATATACGTATAATAGCTATACTAGGTTTAAAATATTATTTTTTACTTATTTTTTTACTTTATGCGGATGCGGTAATACGTGTTATAAAGGTTAAGTTTAATAAAATATTATATATTTATTAACTAATTTATAAGTTTATTAATACAAGGTAATAAATAACAATTTTTTTAGGTTATTATATTTAAACCTTAATAATTAATATATAAACATAAAAATTTATTTACTTTTTAGGTAAAAAAAACAGGTATTTTTATTAAACTTTAAAATAGCTATATTTAACCCCTTGCTAGCATCTTATTAAAATACTTTTTTAAAATTAATAATTTATAATAGAAAAGGCTATAAATAGGCCCCTAAAAAAATATTTTACCTTTTTTTAAAAAAATTTTATAATATACTTTTTTGCTTAAAAATTAAGACACTTCTTTTTTAAAAAAAACCTAACTTTATTTAATATATTAAAAAGGTAGGACTGTAACTAGTACGCCTTTAGTTTTTTTTAATTTATATAAAATTAAAAGCATAAAACCCTTTTTTATTATTTTAATAAATTTTTTTACTAGTTTAATTTAAAAGCACGGGGTATAATACCGCTAACACTATTAATTAATAATTAAAAAAATATTTAAATTTACTTTAACTATTTAAGGCTATTTAAGCATGGCTTAGTACTTATTATAAATAAGATTAATAATATAAAATATTATATTAAATATTTTTATTTTACTAATAAAATTATAAATTTATGTTTTAACCTTAAATTAGCTATAATATAAAGTAGTTTTTTTATTAATATACTAAACTAGTTACAGTATCTAGTTTATAGCTATTTTAATTTTTTACTTTTTTAAAAATTAAATTAAAAAGAAATTTATACTAGCCCTAGTATTTAATAAAGCTTTAAACTATTTATTTAAATTATTTTTTTAAACTTATAAATCCGCTAGAATAGGAAATATAATAGGTTTATTTATATTAATTAAAGTTAATAGCTTAAGGCCTGGTAATTATTATTTAGTTTTTAATTTTTTATTTACTTTTATTTTAATTAGGTAATTTTTTATAAAATACCCTTTTATACTATATATATAGCAATAGTTCTTTTTTTTTATTTATCCTATTTTTTAAGTAAGAGCTAATGCTTAGCTTGCGCTAGCTTTTACCTGCTAGTTTTACTCTTAAAGTTATAATAATTTTTTTAACCTTGCTTTTTTAAGGGCTGCCCTAATAAATTTTAGTTTTTTTTATTTATTAAAATATTTTTATTTTAGCTTTAGTTAGTACCTTTTACTAGATTCTTGTTTTTTATAATAAAAGGGTTCTTATTATTTTTTAGCTACTATTTTTAAATGCTTTTTACTTTTCGCGTGCTAAAATTAACTTATATTAGGTTATTTTTATATTAATACTTTTAAAGATAATTAAAGGATTTTACAGGCGTGCTATATACTACTAATATAGCTTATTTAATATATAAATATAAATAATAGCCTCTTTAGTAGTACCCTAAAGGGGGTTAAAAACTATTTTTTAAAACTTTATTAACCATACTTTTAATAATTAGCTATTTTATTAATTATTTATAAAACACTTTATTTTTTAACTAGCTTAATTTTTTTTTAGGTTAACCTATTAATATATAAACTTCTTAAATATTACCTATATAAGTGGCTTAATAAGCTTTTTTTACTTTACACGTTATTTATATTATATATTTTTTTTAACTTTATTTATTAAATAAATAACTTTACTTATTTTAGTGCTATATTATATAGGGGCTTTATTAAATATATCCCTAAGATTATTAAAAAATATTTTTAGTTTTATTAAGTTCTTATTATTAAAAATCTTAATATTTAAAGGCTTTAATTTTTTTAACTTAAATTTATTTTATAATAATTACCGTGCTAATGCCTTAATAACCTTATTTTTAGTAAATATTTAAGGTTATTTATATACTTAGTTTTAGTTAGGTAGTGTTTTACCTGCAGTGCTATTACTATTATTTAAGCTTAATAAATTAAATAGTTTTTTAGGATTTTTAGTAAGTAAAAGTGGTTTATTTAGCTACTAATATTTTTTAATTTATTAAGCTATTTACTTACCCTTATTAAGCTTTAGTCTTAATAGCATGTCTTATTATAGTATTATAATAAATAGCCTAGCCATAGGTATTTTTAAGGTAATATTTTTAATTAAAATAATATTTATTATAATATATTTAGGGTTAATATATTACATAAGATTTTTAAAAAGGTAAGGTAATAAATAATTTTTTTAAGCCTTACTTACTAAAGGAAATAAGTTATTTAGTTTATAATTTAAGTTATTAACCTTAATAATAAGAGTATTATTATATATTAATAATATAGGTTTAGGTAAAAATAATAGCCCTAAGTTTTTTTATACCTAAGTTTATATTTTAGGGATTTTAACTAAAATAGCTCTGGTTTACCTTTATTTATTTAAAAATTTAGTTTAAAATATTATATTAATAATATTTAAAAATTAATAAAAAAAGTAATCTTAATTATAAGGGCGCCCTAGTACCTAAATATTTTTTACTAATAATAATAAAGCTTGGTAAAGTATTTTTAATTAATAAAAATAAAGTATTTAAAATCTTAATAAATTTAATTAAAAGAATTACTTAAAAAACTAAATATATTATAGCCTTTAACCTTTTTATATAAGCCTTGCCTAAAGGCCTAAGGCCTTTAAGTAATTTTTTAAGCTATTTTTATTTAAAAAGTAGGTAGTATTTAAATATTTTTATATTTATGCCTTTTATAATTACTTTTTAATTATTAAAATAATTTAATGCAAGGCATGCCTTTATTTTATTATTTAAATAATACTTAAAACCTAAGGTTCCTAAGCTAAGGTCCCTAGTTAAAGCTAATATTATATTAAACTTAATATTATATTAAATTTAATATTATATTAAGTTTTATATAATAATTTATGGTAGTAAGGTTTACTAAGCTAAATAAGTACCTAAAACATCCCGCACGGGTAACATCAATGCTTCGCGGTGGCATGACCTAGGTGCCTTAGGCATTGCTCAATGGCGTGACCCGGATCAATGTCGGCCCTGACAAAAGTTAATTAAATAAAAATATATAGGGCTGGATTATATAATAAGTAAATAAAATATAAAAATATACACCAGGAAAAAAATAATAACTTATTAAATTTTATATTAAGAGTTTTAGATCACGTGGTACTAACCAAAAATTAAAAGTAAAATATATAAATTTAAATATATAGCTATAATATATATATTACACATGCTAAGTATATATTATATTATTTTTATATTATTACCTGCCTTAAGTTTCTTAGCTTTTAGGGACATACTATTAATCCTACTTTAAAAATAATATAATACCTTTAAATATATAATATTTTTAGTTTCTTGCTTTATATTTTTTTTAAAAAAAAATATATAAATTATTAGCTAATATAATACAGGAAAAAACTATATATAGCTAGCCATGTATAAATACTAGGTAATAAAAATTAATTTTAATATAAAGCAAGAACTGCCCTTATAACTTATTAATAATTATAGTAAAGGCTAAATATACTAAAAATTATATTTAGTTTAGTATAAAGTAAAAATTATTTTTATTAAATAATAACTTTAGGCATGGTAATATATGCATATGTTTTTTTTAAATACTAGTTATAATATAAACACGTAGGTAATAATACTTAATACCCGTGATAATTAATTAGGTATTATTATATAAACTAAATAAAGGGTTATAATTATATATTAAAACCACGGGGGCTTTAACCTTAAAATATATTTTTTTTAATAAATTTAGATTATGTAAACCGCGGAGAAAATTAGGAGTATAGGTATTAATATTATCCGCTTTTTTAAAATTTATAGGATTAGCCTTAATATTATAAGTATTAATTAAAGGTAAATATATTACCTTACTAGGCAAAGTCTTTAAAAATAAGTAATTAAAATTATTAACCTTTATATTACAGGCGGTTAGGATAGCCTATTTCTTAAAAAAATTAATATATATAAAAAAATTAAAATTATTATAAGTACAGGCGTAAGGATTAGGTATAAAAAGGCAGGATAATATTATTAAAAAATAAATATTATTAATAAACACCTTAATTATATGCATAAATATAATAAAGTCTAGTAAGTAAATTTACTTATATATACTTTTATTTATATAAAGGCTTTAAAGCTATTTTTATAATAAATAATTAGTTTTTAAGGTAGCCTGCAAGCGCATGTTTTACTTTAGTATTAAAATTTATAAATAATTTTAAACTATAATATTTTAAAGGCAGGCACCTATTATAGCTATATAATTACTATATATAACTATAAGTAAAATTTATTAAAAATTATTACTAAGCATGGTTAGCAGCCCCTTAAAAGGCTTTATATTACTAGGTAATTTATACTAGATATTTTAAAGCATAACACTAATAGTATTAAAAATAAATTCTTATATTATTAATATTTTATTTTAAATTACTAACTTGGCCTAGTAAAATAGCTTAGCAAGACTAGTACAATGCTTTATTATATATTTAAAGCTTTTATTACAGGGAATTAAAATATAAAAGTATTTATAAGCTATATAGCTATTAAAAAGTAGTAATAAGGCTATACTAGTTAATATTATATAAAAAATAATTTTTTTTTATAATTAATAATACTTAGCAAGTATATTATAAATATATATTTTACCTAGCAGGTTAGCATAAAAAATATATATATATAAAATTAATAATATACCTGTCTTGCCCGGTCCATGCAGGAAAAAATAAGCATAAGTAGGATTTATATTAATATAATTAATAATAATATTAAAAGCTACCTACTAGCCAGGGTTAAAATTTTTATAATAATTAATATAAAAATATTCCTGGGAAACATAGTTATAAGTTATTTTATTATACATTTTTTTAAATTAATTATTAAGAAAATTGTGCCAGGGCTCCTGTGGTTTAGGTAAATTATATTAAAAAAGGGTTATATTTACTTAAGTAAAAAAATGCTATAAATACTAAAGTGCTAGGTTTATATAAAAATTATTTATATTTAGGTTATACCTAGTATTTTAATTAATAATTTATAATTTAAAATTAAAGCTAATATTCTTAATAAACTAAGCTTAAATAATAAATGCAGCTTCCTGGGTTAGGGAAATATAAATTAATATAATAAAAAATATTTAATATAATATAAATTTAGTCTTAAATTTCTTGGCCTTATTAAAATAATATACTTATTTATTATTTTATTTAAAAATACCCCGGGCATAGCAGGCCTTTTAATAAGTAGGATAAAGCACCCCCTTAATTATTTAAAAATTTTTAAAGCTAGTAACACCATGCACTATAAATAATAAATAATAAATATAATAAGATTTACCCTGGGTAAGCTAAAAGCTATATATATAGTTAATTTAAAATTCCTAGGTCTTGTAAGACTTTTAAATATTTTTTTTAATATTTTATATATAGTATTATGGCATGTTTTAATACTAGTATTTAAGGAAATTATTATTTTTTAGGTTGCTATAAAATTTAAAATAAACTATTAAATATATTTTTTTTTAATATTAAGCAAGTAACTATTTAAGTAACAGCACCCTATTTATATTAAAATATATATTTTAGTTTATATAATTATAAACTATTAAAGGCGTAATAAAAGGTAATATTTTATTTATACTATACTTTATAATACGCTAAAAGGCCTTAGTAAAACCTAAATATTAACTATTAATATAATTTTTAATTTTATTAAAGGTATATTTAACTATTGCATGGTCTAAACCTTTATAAAAATATTTATATAAGTATTAAATAGCCTTAATACTATTATAAACCTTAATATTAATATAAGCCTTGTACCATGCATAAAAATACTTATTATATAATATAACTTATTTATTTTTAACCTTTATTTACTCCTGGCTTTTGTTAGTATTTTAATAAGTAAGGTAATTAATTTAAAAATAGCCCTAATTATGGTAATAATATTTAGGATAATTATTTTTAAAAATAAAAGTTTTATTAAAAAAGGGCTTAAAATAGCCCTTACTATATACTATAGTGCTATTACCTAATTTTTTTATATATATAATATTTAAATTATGCTCCCCGCACGGAATATATATTATAAAAAACTATATAATATTATAAAGTTTTTTACCCCTATAACTAGCCAAATTTAGTAATTTTATAAAAATAATTTAATTAACCTAACCTATATTAAAAAATTAATAGCTATTTTTTAGCTATAATAATATATAGGTATAAGGTAAACCACGTTTTTAATATTTAATAATATAAATTAAAGCTTAACTTAGCCTAAAAATACCATGCTTTTTATTTTAAATCTTTTTTTAAGGCTTTAAGCTTTATATAAAAAACACGTGCCACTAAATTTAAACAAGCCTAGTAATTTTATATTAGCCTGTTATTATTATTTAAAAGTAATTTATATTAAATTTTTTTTTACTTAAAATTAATTATAAAGGTAATAAATAGTATTAGCTTTTTAAATACTTGTATAATAGCTATAAAATTTTAATATTAATTTATTTAATAATAATTATTATTAATATAAGTAAAAGGTAGTATAACAAGCTAGCCTAGCTTATTAAAATTAATATTATTCTTTTTAGTATATAAAAATACCTACTATATATTATAATAAAAATTTATATAGATTTTTTTTTAATGCTTCTGGTGCTATTTTAAGTTTTTTTTTTTAATTATAAAATAGGCCTTAATAATAAACTATTACTAAAGCATGGTACCTTATTAAAAAATATTAAAAGAGCTAGCCCGGGTATATATTACCTAATATACTTATATAAAATTAGTAAGGTTATATTTTTACTAGTTTAAACTATTTTAATTTTAATTTTTAAAAAGCTACATGGCCTAGTAATAGCTAACCCCCCCACGGGGATAAAATACTATAAAAAAAAGGGGTAAATAAAGGGGATAGGACTAATAAATTTAGGTAAAATATTATTAATTTAAGTTTTTTAAAATAGCTATATTATAAATATTATTTATTTTATTAACTACTTGGTTTAGGACTAACCGCATGTTATTTATATAATTAATTATATAATAATTATAGTATAACTAAATTAAATCCTATATATAAAGCTTACTAATACTAGGTAATATAAATAATATAATTATACCATGCATTTAGGGAATATTATAAAAAAAATATATATACTAATAGGACCTATTATACTTAATATTATTTATAATATTAGGTATAAAACCAGCTACCTTATTTAAGGTAGTAATATTATTAAATTAGCAGCCTTTGGCTTTATTTAATATTAGGTTTAAAAAGGGTAAAATTAAAAAAAATTTAATAAAATTATTATATAAAATATTACGGGTATATTAAAAAATCTAAATATATAATTAATACTACCTAATTAACTGCTTGTAGGGAAATACCTTTATAAATAAGTTATACTTATAAAATATATTACCTAAATAGTAAATAATAGCTTATATATTAATAAATTAGTATGTATTTTGCTTTTTTTATAGGGTTTAAGCTATTTTAAAATTTAGTATGTATATACTAGCATAAGAGGGTTTTAAGCCTAATATAATTAATAAAATAGCTTAAAATAAAGTATAAAAATATATATAATATATTTTTTAAGGGGCCCTAGTAATAGTAGGTAAACCCCTAAATTTAAAATATATATTTTTTAGTATAGCCAAGCTGTTTATCTTACGTGTAGCCAAGGGAGGTAAATAATAGCTAATTATTAATATAGTAAATTTATGCGTGAAACATGGTACTTATATAATTATTAAAACTAAAAAGCTATAAAATATAAAAATTTTTAGGTATTAAAGGGGGCTAAAGCCTAATTAAATTATTTTTATAATAATTATTAAAAAATTACTTAATATTATAGGAAATTAATACCTTTACTAGCTAATATAAAATATAATACTTAATATACTTAATATTTATATAGCTAAAGTTTAGATCCTTTTAGGGCTTTATTAAGTTATAAAATATTTTTAAAAAGGCTAGTTTATAATAATAAATAAGGTTAGTATATTAATATTTTTAATATTAAGTATTTTATTTTTTACATTATGGTAGGTTACCCCTACACTTTTTATAAATAAGGCTAATTAAGTAATTTTTAGGATTAATATTATTAATATAAAACTTGAATAAAAAGGGCTAAGTATAAGGGGGCTTACTAAAATAATATTAATTATATTTTACATGGTATTTTTAATTAAGTAAAAAAACCTTATAATTAGGCTTTATATAATAGTATTTAAGCTTGGGAAAAAAAGTAATATAGTTATTATAAATTTAGGTTAGGTATAATTTATATTTTATATTACTAAAGGCCTTAAAGTAGGACTTTTTATATTAAATATAGTAATAAAAATAAAAATTAAAGAAATCTGGCTAGCCATAGACCTAAATAGCCTAATAATAAAAAAAATAGTAAAAAAAGTTTTAATAAAAATTTTTAGGGATTTTCTCCTGGTAATAATTATAGTATATTATCCCTTATTTTAGGACTTTTTAATAAAAAAAAGGGGGGCGAGGGCCCGGGGGATAATAAAATATAAAAAATAAATTAAGTAATAGCAGGAAATTAATTAAAAAAAAAATATAAAAAATAAAAAAAATATTTAGTAAAAAAACCAGGGGGAAGTAATATATTTATATTTTTAAAAAACTTAATTTAAGTAAATATTTTAATTATAATAGGCCTGGTATTTTAGTTAAAACATACTAAAATATAATTAAAGTTATTAATTATAAAAAAATAAGGTTATCCCGGCCGCGGGAAGCTAAAATATATTAAAAAGTAAAATAAGCTAATATATTAAAAGTAAAAAATTTAATATTTAGTATATTATAAAGCCTATATTAATAATTAAAAGCCTTAAATTATTTTAACTAGGGCTATATTTAAAAATAAGTAAGCTTAATAATTTTTTAAAATACCACCCCTAGCTAGCAAGGCTATAAAAAAATTATATTAGTAGTTTAATTAAATAAATAAATTTATAAGCCTAGTTTATATAAAAGTTTTTTTATTATTACCTTTACCTTATATAAACTAGGCCCCCTAAAATAATAATTATACTTTTAAATATTTATACCTACTTTACTAGTAAGAAAGGGGTTATAAAAATAATAAAAAAAATAAAAATAATAAGTTAACTAGGGGTAAAACACTACTAGGAATATTAAATATAAGCTAAGCTATATTTAATTTAAGGATTAAAATACTTAAAATCTAGGAATTAAAAAGCCTAAATAAAGCTAAACTAGCCTAAAAAATTACTAGAATTAGCAGGGATAATAGTATAAAAAAATAAAAAAACATGCTTAATTATATACCGCTAGGGGCGCTAAATATAAGCTAAGTAAAAATAGCTTTAAAAATTATAAAGCTTAAATAAAGCTAAACTAGCCTAAAAAACTACTAGAGTTAACAGGGATAGTAATATAAAAAAATAAAAAAACATGCTTAATTATATACCGCTAGGGGCGCTAAATATAAGCTAAGTAAAAATAGCTTTAAAAATTAAAATACTTAAATAAAGCTAAACTAGCCTAAAGTTCCAGGGATTAAAAAGCTTAAATAAAGCTAAATTAGCTTAAAAAATTACTAAAGTTAGTAAAAATAGTAATATAAAAAAATAAAGGAACATACCTTATTATATATTATTAAGGGTTGTCAGGGCCGGAGCCGAGGGCTCCGGGCTGCCAAGCCCGGGCGCGGCCTAAAGGAGTTAGGTGTCGAGCGCTAGCGGGTTGGTGGGGCAAGCTAGTTGTCAGGTGACCAGAGGAGAGTGGATACATCCATGGAATCGGGATGGCTAGGCCTAAGCCTAGCCATGTTGGCCTTTTGGCTACCGTCACACCTCCATTTCCCGATTAGGAAGGTGAAGATCGCTGGCTTGACAAGGGTATTAAATATAGGCCAAGCAGTGCCTAAAAATCTAGGAATTAAAGTGCTTAAATAAAGCTAAACTAGCCTAAAAAATTATTACTAGGGGTGCTAAATATAGGCTAAGCAGTACCTAAAAATCTAGGGATTAAAGCTAGTTATAAAGGGCTAACTAGGGGTAAAATATTATTAAAGGCAAAAGTTATTAAAGCTAGTATATAAAAAGAATAATATACCTAAATATTTAGGGATTAAAAAACTTAAATAAAGCTAAATTAGCCTAAAAAAACCACTGGAGTTAGTAAGAATAATAATATAAAAAAATAAAAAAAATAATATGCTTAAACATCTAGGAATTATAAAGCCTAAATAAAGTTAAACTAGCTTAAGAAAACTACTAAAGTTAGTAAAAATAATAATATAAAAGGATAAAGGAATTAATATACCTAAAAATCTAGAAATTATAAAGCCTAAATAAAGCTAAACTAGCCTAAAAAACTATAAAAAAGCTAGTAAAAAAGGTAGCTATAAAAAATTAACTAGGGGGTAAAATATTACTAAAAGCACTAAATATAAGCTAAGTAGTATATAAAAATTTAAGAATTAAAGTACCTAAATAATAGCCTAAAAAATTACTAAAGTTAGTGTATAAAGAAAATTAAAGTGCTTAAAAATTTAGGAATTAAAGTGCCTAAATAATAGCCTAAAAAACCACTGGAGTTAACACATAAAAAAAATTAAAGTACCTAAAAATTTAGGAATTNTAATAGCCTAAAAAACCACTGGAGTTAACACATAAAAAAAATTAAAGTACCTAAAAATTTAGGAATTAAAGTGCCTAAATAATAGCCTAAAAAACTACTAAAATTAGTATATAAAAAAAATTAGCGTGCCTAAAGATCTAGGGATTAAAAAGCCTAAAAATAAAGCTAAAATAGCCTAAAAAACCACTAAAGTTAGCATATAAAAAAAATTAGCATGTCTAAAAATCTAGGGATTAAAAAGTCTAAAAATAAAGCTAAGCTAGCTTAAAAAACTACTAAAGTTAATATATAAAAAAAATTAACATACTTAAAAAATTACTAAAGTTAGTGCATGGAGGGGATTAACATGCCTAAAAAACTAGGAATTAAAAAGCTTAAAAAACCACCGGAGTTAGTATATAAAGGGAAATAAAGTATATTAAATAAAGCCAGGTAAATATAGTAATACAAAAAAATAAAAAGGCATGCCTAATTATAGCTAAAGCTAAAGTTAAATAAGAAGTGGCTTAATAAAAGGTATAAAATTATAAAAATAAAAGAAAATACTAAAGGCGGTACACGGGGGTAGAAGGTAAAAGGCGGAACAGGAAGGCAGAAACCAATAATTAAGCTAGAATATCCAGAAATATGGGAGGGGATAGGTATTGATTAGTCCAACAGCTAAAGTATAATTCTAGATCTCTAATATCCTCCCTGATCCACAAGACCCTCTGTATGAACCTGCGCAGGCGGAAGATCGACCTCCACAGGCCCAAAATACTCAGTAAACACCTTCTTCAGATCCTCATCAGCCAACTGCATATGCTCTCCGGAGAGCATCCCAAACTCCAATGCTCCTTTCTCATCCAGCTCCCTCAACCCCAGCCAATCCTCCTTATAGATGTCCCTCTCCCGCAACGGCGTCACCTCCCCTGTAGTCGTATTGACCTCCGCAAACCACGAGCTCTCTTTCGGATGCACAATAGTATCGTCCTCAAACATGAACATCGCAAAGCGGTTCAAGCTGCTCAGGTTCTTTTTGTAGGTCACATTCTTCAGCACCCTCTCGTTATTCACGTCCGCCAGGAAGTTGCTGTTCTCCAGGTACTCGTCCAGCTCGACGGGGTCGCGAAAGTACTGCGCCGGAACGAACCGTGATTGCACAAGATTCGACCACCGTCCGAGGCGGAGCAGGGCCTCTGCGCCCCGGCACACAAAGTCGCCCCAGCTGCACGCTTGGAATTCGAAGATCCCGTTATGTTGGCTGCCGAAAGTGACTAGGTTTCGGATTGGGGGTTTATTGCATCGCTCGACGTATGCGCGGAGAAATTGTCCGCCCTGCGAGAAGCCTAGGGCGTTGATTGCGGGTGCGGTGGAGAGGATCGGTTCGGCGGCGAGCTGGGCGCAGACGGTAGAAACTTGGTCAGAGACATTCCCGAGAAACGTGGCTTGTCGGTCGCTGGATGCGGAGTCGCCGATGTGAATTATGTGCACGTATGTCCCTGGGTTGATGGATTCTGCGAGCGATGCGACCTCTTTGAGGCCTGCGCGGGTGTAGTCATCGCCAAGGCCGTGCCAGATAACGAGCGGGAGGGGGGTGAGCTCGGAGGACGAGGTTGGGAGCGCGGCTGATAAGAATGGAAGGGCGACGAGCGAGACATAGGTAAAGGGTCGCATGTTGGAGTTGATGGTAAGAGATGTAAGATGTAGCAAGAGAGGCGCGAGGTACGACGGTATGGGGCGCGGGCGAAATGCGGAGAAGCTCCCGAGTCTCGTCCCACATGTGATCTGCCCTGTCTCTACCACGGATGGCTCGAACCATCGCAGCCGACGAAGAAACTACTCGAAGAGGATTTGCCGATACAAAACCTCTGCGGCAATTAATGGTCATTGATCAATCCATAACATGACAGAAGCATATCTTGAATGACACCAACCGCCAGAAGGATGACAGTCCCAAGCTAAAGAGATACGCACAAATCTGTAAATTTTCGTACACTGAACCATAACAGAGAGCTCAAATCACAGGGATATAATATAAAGGAAATCTAATAGTGCAGACCGCACAAGGAATGAATATCAGCCTGCCCAACAGGCAGAAATAGCAATGCAGAAGTATGTGCAGGAAGCCCGGAACAAAGAAATAAATGCGTGTGAAGTAGTCAATAGCCATAAAAACCAAATCAAGAAAGAAGGAAAGGTGGAAAGAGAAAGTAAAAGTAGGTTGCCTAGTATGGCGGGCGTCCAATTCCGCCAGTCACATTGCGTCGGCCACTGTAGTTGGAAGCAACTCTCGGTTGAAGAGTAGCAGCTGGGTCCGATGATGATAGAAACCCGTCCAGGAGTTTCTCTACATTGCGCCGCTGAGAGCTCTCCTCTACTCCCTGCAAGCCGTATGATTGAGCCCCGGTGGATTTACCGTTGATCGCTACTTCTGGCACATCAGCACCGTTTGCTAACCCGGCACCGGTCCGAGATTTTTGCCTGTGGAGAGTCTTGTTATCCGCAGACTTTCCATTGAGCGTGCCCTGTTTACGTGATGTAGCTGTCGACGGGCGGTCCGATGTAGGCAAGGAGCGCTGGGAGTCGTTGGGAAACCCGCCTGGGATAGAGATGCCGTGCGGAATCGGTGGGACTGGAGGTATCGAGTAGGAGGAAGCCCAAGAAGTGCTTGATTGCTGTTCGTAACTACCTCCGTTGCTCATCAGAGCCCTAGGTGTTTCCATACCATCGCCATCGAGTGGCTCCTGTCCATCTCTCGTGGGGGGTCGGATTGACACTGCGTCTCCTTCATATTCAGAGTTGGAAAAGCCGCTGACCATGCTCTCGCTGCTGGAAGAGATGATGCTGCCGCTGGAGGCATCTAATCGGCCCCGCAATGGGCTCAATCGTCGATCCCTATCAGGGGCCTGTACAGAGAGAACACGCCTTAGCTCGTTTACACGAACAGGAGAGTCTCTGCTGGAGCTGTGATTTGGGGTGGCCGTCTTATCCGGCATGCTCATACGCCGAGAGGTCTGGAGACCTGCGGTCGCCACGTGGGCGGTAGATGGTGAGTTTGTTGAAGTAGAACTACCAGTACCATTGGCGTGCGCATGGCCGCGCATACCTAAAGTCCCTGTTCTCGACCCGTTAAGAGAAAGGGCCTCCGCCTTTTCTCGTTCAGCGGCTTCCAGTGCGCTTTGCTTGGACCAGGGCGAGAGCATTTGTTCTCTGACAACCGATGGAAGAAGGTCGCTTGAGTGCAGATTGACAGGGTTTAGATGTCCTTCTATTACAGGCTTTCCCAAATTGCGTCCCGGGGAAGTTGGCGCATCATTAGCAGACAGAGTACGGTTGTAAGACTCCTCGATCCGGCGGACGAACTCTTCAACACCACTTTTGAACGGAGTCACGTTATTCGTTTCCCTGGTATTATGGCTCACAGCATGTTGATCTTCTCCGACAATGCTTTCAAGACTGTTGAAAGAGAGCCCGATGCCTTCCAACCAAATGCTTCGAGCTATTCGGTTTTCGATTTCGGTCACAATCTCCTGTCCAACCCTAGAAGTGTCCAGGCCGAAAGTCTCACACAATACCCACAGGTAACCATATACCAGGCTCCCAATGTTCACTTTAGCTGAAGGTGTGCTTAAACTCTGAGAGGTGGCCATGTCGTCTTGAAGCCTCAGGATCATTGGTAGCCCAAATCTAGCCGCATTGATGCCAAGATGTTGCACCAGGCTGCCTAGAAGTAGGTGTAGTATACGGACCTCGGTCTCTTGTGTCGGACGCTGGAGAGCAACTTCATAAATCGTCAAATGCAGCAAGCGAAGGAAGTTTGATTGAGCAACGACCACGGCCTTTTCCCTCGGATGAGCCCCCGTTGCTCGCTTAACACCTCTCTCTGAAGCATCTGAGAAATCACGCCTCGCTGACATTATAGCAGTTTTGGTTGATCGGTCTTTCAGCTTCAGATCGCTTTTGTTCGTCTCTAGTTTCAGCCAGTAAAGGAGTGCATCAACGTACGCGTACCTCACTTCCTTTTGCGGGTCCTGGAGGAGCCAGTGGGTTCCCTCCCAGACATGAATTCCAACAGGGTTCCGCGATTCAGCACCGGCTGACGCCATAGGTCGCTGAGAGTTTGCCACAAGTAGGATGTTTTTAATAGCCCTAAGAGCGCAGACTTTCGCGCTTGTTGAGAAAAAGGATGTTGGGTTTGCTTCCGATAAAGGGCCGTCTAGCTGTTCAGGTACTGCAGGCGATACCTTATCTTGGCCATGCGGCGGTTTTATCCGAGTCAAGATAGCCCTGAGCATATCAACAACCTGGTCCCCATAGTAGATGTGCGTAGTGAGGTCTCCGATGCACTTTTGGAGGAGTAAAAGCAGGTCCTTCTCCTTGTGAGAAAGTTCGGTATCATCATCGTTGCTTGGCTTTTCGTTTTCAACCGGGTGCTCATCGGTGGGTTTTGCAGAAGCCGGCGAGACCAGGATTGCCATGTAGCGCATCAACCCCAGCAAGACATCGATCACGCTAAGCCCAATCATGTTCACTGAAGATTTCAAGAGGTAGTCGATGATGTAAATAATAGTATAAGCCTGATCCAGTGTCTTCTCCTTGGGCGGGAATTCGAATAGGACTTCCATGGCAGCGGTAGAAATGATGAAACGAGCCTGAACGGGGCACCATTTGGCTACAACCTCAATCAACGATGTGGCCCAGTTGTTTTCGTCCGTTTCGAGCGATAGGTAAGTGTTGTTCGCTTGTCCTTTTCGCAGAATAAAATCCAGCACGAGTCTTGTGGTGAGGCGAATCTGACCACGGGTGCTGCCATTAACAATGATCTGTTCCAGACAGCGCAGGGCAAGTAGCCGCATATCTAATTCAGCTTTCTTGTCGACATCCGCAATGTTCTGAGCCGCCAAAGCGGGATCGCCTTCTGCAGTGTCAACGGTCTGCACGGTAACTGCGCTATATCTCCGGCGTACCGCTGGGTCCGGCGCATGCCGCTCCGTTTCCTGGAGTTTGCGCTCGAGAGATGCGATCATTGTGTCTTCTCCATTATACAGGTTTTCCAGGATGACTGGTAGTATTATTCGCAGTGAATCACCGCCATCGGCTGCCAGGCCAGCTTCGGAGCTGACTACTCCCTTGATAGCTCGTAGTCCTGCGTTCTTCCACCGTATCGCCTGCGGAGGGCTGGGAGCCTTTGACTGAAGCTGGTGTTCCTCCTCATGAGCAAATCCCGCATATATCTGGACGACTTCGCGGTACTGGTTGGCGAAGTCCTGTTCAGCAGACAGCGCAGCCATGTCCTGATGCCGGCAAAAGGTCTCGAAAGTGGCGATCGAATCCTCCACCATAGAGATATCACGAGACCGCAGCACAGTTTCGATAACGGTCAAGACAGATCGAGCGAAAATTGGTAGATCGCGGGGAACTTTCTCAATGAGCGCGCTAAGAATTTGGAGCGTAACTTGGACATTTCTAACGAAGAGATTCAAAGTCAGCGCGAACAGTCCAGACGGAGCATCAGGAAACGGTCTCTTGGTTTTTAATCTCCTAACTCACCCCATTTTACGGCGCCAGACGTCTCGGGCGGCTCTTTTCTCCAGGAAGGCGCTGACCTTGGGCAGCTTGCTGCGGCGCGTGCTCACATAGTAAAGAAGGTAGGAAAGTTCGCTGGAATTCGGTTTGACATCTTGGACCCCTTTTTGGTATTGGGGATAGCACTTAAGGACCAGTATCTGGTGTTTCGGCCGACATTTCTGGCGCACCGTTTCCATCGGCATGTTGAGATGGTGTCCGTAGGGGATGCTCCAGGGATACGCGTACCGGTTCCACGAAGTCGAAAAATCCAGGTCAGTCCGATGTAGAAGTCCGCGAATAGCCAAGAGGAATGAAGGGAGTCGGAGCGAGCGGGTCTGAGTGAGATCGTTGTTATACCATCGGGGCTCAGGAGAACTTGATGTCACCTCGCAGCAGTGATGAGCGGAGATTGGTGAGATTGCTGGCTAGAGGAGTTCGCAATCAGTGCGGATAATGCGGATCATCAAGGAGAGAGAAGATCCATCGGCAGAGGAGATCCAATGCGCACTGTGGCCTTCTGCCGCAACAATGTTGCTTGAAGAAGACGACAGTTGTCGTTTGGGAGTGACGAGGGGAACAGGGAAATAACGTGGTTGGGTCGGCGAGTCGGTTTCACCCTGTCAGCGGACGAAGACTTGACGATCAAATTTCCCAGAAGGCAGAGTGTTTAGAGGGCAATTATGGAGCCTTTAGAGATGAAGCATTATTTATTTGTTCTATGGAATATTCTCGGTCGTGTCCCTAAACATTGAGGTTCGTCTGTACCACCCGGCCGACCCTGGCGCCTTCCTGTTTGACCGGGGTTACGCCGCCGGGGCCATTCAAACGAAGAAGCTGTAACTTTATCCATGGATATTCCCAGGACCTCATTCCATTCTTCAGTCTTATTTTTTGTTTGCCAGCCACGATGTCGATACGCCAACTGGTGCGCGGTTGTAGATAGAATCTCCTAGAGACAGGATAGAGTGTACGCCGTATACTTCAGCTTCTTCTCGTTCTTCGCACACTGTTGGTGCTTTGGTTGAGTAACAAGCACGGATGCACACCCTCGGGTTCTCCGAGGATAGCAGTACTGGGAACCTGGTGTGTGCTCCGTATCAGCGTTCCCCTCGTCCTCGAAACTGGCGGCATCTCGATGGGCAATCACGGGAAGCGGACCTCGGTCACACATGATGCAACAAAAGCCCAAACATAGTGTCAGTGGACATTACCTTCGCGAGAAACACCACATATTGATAATAGAGACGCGGAGTATAACGCCGCAGTCTAAAACAGATTATGCCCAACCGAGACATTTCGGTTGCATAGAACCTCCAATCTGCAGCAAGTTCGTCTGGTTTCCAGGGAACAAAATCCATTGGCTCTTGATGGCTACAGAGCGCCCTGAAAAGGTCCAATCCCTGTCACAACAGGCATAATCAAGACTTGCTATCTTGATTTTCAGCGTTTCCCGGTTCCGCTTTATTTTGCTCCGCATCTTGTTCTCCCGATTCAACCACATTCTGCTCGCCGCTGAAGTCGACTCCCGCCAACCCTTCTATCACCTGCGGACGAATAATATCACGACGGAAGTTTTCTTCTTGAAGAAGCCGTAGCGCGCGCAGTGTTGCACCAGGATGTGTCAGGAATTGGGAGTACTCGGGCGTCTTCCAGTAGGAGTATAGATAAGCAAGGTAGGCTGCGAAGGCCTCGGCGTCCGGGTCTGAGTTGTCGTCATTAATTTCGCTCTCGTTACCAGATTTGGATATCCCTAGCAGGCTTGGATAGTTCACGGCAAGGTGAGAAAGGTAGTACGGATTGGCGAGGGAGGACACGAATTCGAGCTCGAGTGTGAACCGAGGATTGGTGAGAGTGGCCGGCGGTGGCTGCGCTTGATCTGGCTGTGGTTGAGCCATGTGACGAAATGACGGTAATTCTCGTAGATACTGAGGATAGTTGATGTATGTTAACGGAATTCTTTGATCCTCTTGTAGTTGTCGTGGGAAGACTGGAAAGTGTCGCGGGGACTCGGCGAGACTGAGAGAGTGAAGAGTGAAGCAGCTCCAGCTTGAACCGCACTAACTTGCCAAGACCGGGGATGCTGGTGTTGGCCGCAAAGGAACTCCGCGCTCTGCTCCACAGCCAACTCTCCCAAGTCTCGACCTGGTCGCCGACATCAGCTTATACGACATGATTGACAGGTAAAGCTTAATATGTGTCTAATCTTGTATAGTATTCACAATGGGATGGCTTATATATTCTTCCTCACCATGGGTTCTGTCAGTTCTGGGCTTCCAGCCGCTCCGCCCCGAATTCCTGAACTATCCACGCACACCATTCCTCAAACGCAGACCTCCATTGAGTCATCCGAAAAGCCTTGAGACCATTGCTGTTGCCATCAATCCCCTGCAGCCACTCGGAGTCCGTCTCGTCCTCGAAGGCTGCCCATCGGATACTATCTTCTGCCATGGTTGCAAGTCCCGCAAGGCCCGTGTTCTCAAAGGCTGCAGTCACCTGGTAGAAGTCATGGCTCAGCCCGTTCTTCCCGTGCCCGAGAACGGCCGGGTCGTCGTTATTCAGCGAAACAGCCACGCCGCGCGACAGCAGCGCTGGCATCGGGTGCATCAGTATATTCGATGTGAGGCGGAGAACTTCATGGGAAATCGGGCACATTTCAATAAGGATTTTCTTGTCCTTGACGAGGTCGATAAGGAGAGGATGTTTGTACAGCGAAAAGGCGTGTCCAATCCTTCGGGAGTTCAACAGGATGGCGTCCACTAGGTTGCTATCGGTGCTATCGCCGTCGCCTAGGCACTCGCCGGCGTGAAAGAAGAAGGGTATCTGAAGTTGCTTTTCGACACATTGTTGCTGGAACCACTTGGCGAGCGGGAGAAGTTCGACCAGAGGACGACCTGCGTCTTCCTGGCCGACGAAGTCAAAGCCCGCGATGATAGAGGGGTATGCCTTCTTACAATCCAGACACTGCATCATGGACTCCTTGATGGGTTCATCGGGAAAACTGCGTATCGCGGTCCAGATGATCCTTGCGTCCCAGAACCCTTTGCCTTGGGGAGAAGACAGATACGCAGTCACTTCTTCATGGAAGCATTGCAAGAAGTATAAGAAATCAGACTCGGCAACGTCCGAGCCTTCTCGGTAGAAGGGGCAAGGAGCTAGACGCAGTTCAACATACTTGATGCCGTCGTCATGAAGCTGCTGCAAAAGCCTGGGTATACACCGTCGAAAGATGGGCTCCGTAAAGAACAACCCACCGATAGCGCCAAAACAGGACTGAAATTTATTCCACACATCCTTGATCCCATGATGATGTTCCAAAGCCTCTTCCTCGTTAATAGTCATCCTCGAAACAGCCCACGCTTTGAAGGCCTCAACACCCCCAGGATAGGCCTTGGCCGCAGCAGCAACCGGCACAAGCTGATCTTGAGTATAATCCGCCTGCCATATATTCATCTCGGCCTCACACCCATTCTGCGCCTCTCCGGCAAATCCAGGCCTATACAAGAACTGGAACGGCTCCGACCATTTCCCGGCAGACCCAATCCCCGGACACAGCGGCACAGGACTCGAAATGTAGAACCCAGGCAACTCAATAGCCTGCTGCACCATCCAGTCGATATCAATCATGGCTTCCATGTGCGCATGCAGCAGACACCCCTTCGGCATCGCAGCAATAATCCTCCACAACACCGTCTTCTCCATGCGCTCTCTCGACAGCGCAAAAGACATACCCGGGAACGTAACATCCTTCAAGTCGAGTTTCCCTTCAGACGTAGATGCAGGCGTCCATACAGACTCCACTTCCTTCTTGCGGATGTTTGCGAGTACTTTCGCGGCGGTCTTCGCGACCGGCGACATGCGCTGACTGAAGGCGTAGTCGTGTCGACTGCTTTTCTCCTGCTCCAGAAGCGCGGCGCGCTTGGACAGGTGCGTTTCAATTGTATCTTGGGCCATGGTGCTGGTAATTGATGTTGAGTGGCGTTCTCTTTGAAAATCTTGGTTTTCAGGTACGAGCACGCAATATCTTTCTTGTGCTTGGTTATCAGACGAGATTGATTTTTTCCCTCGCCAAGGTGATAGCAGCAAAATCGATTGCAACGTCGGATATTGTCCTTGTGATTCTAGACTTGCATGGGACGATTGGCGGGCGCGATATGGAGGGACAATGGAGGGGCGTAAAGATTATCGGTTGGTCCCCCGCGCCAGAGGCCGTTTAACCCCAAAACACCTATTCTGGGGGTCGGAGGCTGCCGAAAGTCAGTGTTGAACTGTGGAAACCATGTTGATATGTTTATTTTTTTTGTCAAGATCCTTAATACCCTCTGATAATATTTCGCTGGGATATGGGAATTTCAGTAATTGTTTTGCTTTGGTAAACCTCCTTGTAGGCAGCGGACGCCATTTATATATTTTCTGGCACCAATATTCTTCGAAACTTAGGATTCTCGATCCTAAACGCAAAGCCCCAATATATTTAATGTAACTGATTGTCATGAGCAAACAAACTGTAGATTAATTTTAGTGACAGAGAACTGAAATCATCCTGTATATCAGGATAGGCCATCGACTTTATCTAGGGTTTCCTACAGGGTACGGAGTAGGGATATGGGAGGTGATCGACTAATGTCTTCAACTTCATAAACAGTCGTTCAAGGGCATCCCGAGAACAATAAATGCTTGCGTAGTAGTCTGGACGGTATTGCTGGTGATGATGGATTCCTCGGGGTAATCATCGCACATATTACTACGGGATTTGCTGAATACATAATAGATTCTGATCGTGGTCCAACTTCAATGTATAGAATGTGTCCAAATCTCGCTGATCAAGACTAACAGGGGCACCGCCCTGCATAAGTAGGCTTCGACAGGGTCATATATTGGTTGCCAAGTTCCGCTGCCCTCAAGGTACGCGCTTTAGAATGACTTGCAGGATAGCTTGGTCGATGAGGACCTTGAAGGGGATCGACAGGGCTCAGGATAAGCTTGAACGACAAGCTTTCTGATGCATGTATCATGAATTAGACCTTACGTCCAATATCAACAGTGATTGGGTCGTTGCGTCATGTCGGGTCGCGTATAACAGCGGTCAGACCAGAGTCAAACCCCATAGCGTCTTTTGATACACGGGGGATCAACAGGGATCGTGCGGGGAAGCTCAGCGACTGTTTATGCAAAAGGGTACTGGAAGGATACCGTGAAGAGTATGGAACAGGAACGCGTGCGTTGGTATCCTGGGGAGTCTCTGATCCCCGGTTATTGATCGCTTGGCCTCTGAACTGGAGGGATTTGGTATTTCGCAGATGGTTTGGATAGAGATCTGACCGGTACAGATATAAGAGCAAGGTTGAACATACGCAGTCACGCGTGTGTTGTCTGTTTTCCTGGCTGTTTTTATCAAGCTATCAGGACACTCCCGCTGCCGGTATAGTCCAGTGAGCTCACGGTTGATGTAGAGCGCGGGTTAGCTGATGAGTTCATCCGGTCCACTGGCCTCCAGTGCGCTACTTTGACCAACAATATTAGGCGAATGTTTCCCAGGTCCCGGGGCAATGTTCCTGACTTCGGATTGCCAGTTCCTGGCCAGTAAACGAAGCATGAGTTCATAACAATTGCCTCAGTGGACCAGGATATACCTACTACCATCGAACCGACCCCTCATCTCCGAGATGCTTCCCACCCTGTGCTGGACAGAGCATGGGTCGTTCAGCCACCGAGATTGGTGGAGTTGAGCATGAGCTGCACCGCATGATGTGAGATTGCATCGAACGTCAAGGTCGAGCATCGGTTACGCCGAAGGATTCTTTCTAGTTCGTGCCCCAACCTTCCATGCGTTTGACCCCACTCGCAGTAGATTGACTCGAGTTATTCTATGATCGCGCGACAAGGTAAGTGCGAGGAACGAAGGCAAGGCGTAGCCGCACGTGTAGGGGTATACCTGGGCCGGTGATACTTGGCGCCAAGCAGCCCGCCGGGCCGTGAGTCCAATCCAAGCTTCATGGCAATGTTTAGCTGCCGCACGTGGATGGCTTCCTCGCTTCTCATTCGCCTCGCCGGAGCTCAACTCTCGGTGCGTCACACTGCCAAGTCCTGCTAGACAGGGCCCCGGAGATGCGGTTGCTATCACTGTCGCTGCTGGGGCCTGGATCCTGGTGCCGGGCGGGAGCAGGTAGGGAATATTTCCCAGCTAAGAATCTGCTCGCAGCTCCCATCCGAGCAGAATCCATCGGAGCTCGCCCCCGGTGTTAATCCTCGGACGGGAGACAAATAAAGGGGCCTCATCCCCCCCTGCTTGAGGTCTCTGTTCCTCCCACCGCTGGTCTGAATCCGTTGACAGTGCTTCACCATCAACATGAAGCCTACCTCTTTCGCCGGTGTGGCATTGTTTGCCTCTGGCGCCTTCGGCCAATACTTCCAACGTCTGGGAGGTTGCCCTTCCCTGGGCTGCGTCTTTCCTCCCGACCAGTAAGCCCCTCCTGCATGCAGCTTCGGCAGGTGCGACAGCACTAACGATTGAGTCTCCAGGGCCGATTTCCTCCCCGGACAACACTTTGATATCCGTCTGGAGGTTCACTCTCCTGTCAATGGATCGGAGGCACGCGATGGCGTCCCCGACTCCAACTTTAAGTTCACCATTGGCAAGAAGGGCCAGGAAGGTGTTGCAGTGACCGAGTTCTTCGACATTGAGGATGCTGAGCTGGAGAGCTGGCAGTTCAGTTGGTACGAAGGTCAGAAGCACTTGATGAATGGGCCTTCATTGCTTTGAGTACTAAGAGGACATAGATCTATTTGCTCAGGATGCCGAGAGGCCCTCTGTGGTCAACGTCACCTCCAAGGCCTACAGAAACCTCGCTCTATACGAGCCCGGCGAGTATGAGGCTATCCTGACTTACTACGGCGAGGAACAGACCGTCGCCAACTGGCTTGTCCGTGATGTCCCCAAGAAGCGCCGCGCTAAGAACGTTGTCCTCTTCATAGGCGACGGAATGACCACCAATATGATCACTGCTGCTCGTCTGATTGCGCACAAGAGCATCAACGGAAAGTATCAGACCAAGCTGCAACTAGACAAGTTCCCCGTCCTTGGTCATCAAATGACCCACTCGATGGACTCCTTCATCACTGACTCTGCTAACTCCGCTGCTGCGCTGAACGGAGGTCACAAGACCACTGTCAACGCCCTCGGTGTCTATGCGGACTCGTCCGAGGATCCCTTTGATGACCCCAAGTTCGAGCTCCTTGCTGAGATTTTCCGCCGCCAGCACAACGCTGGTATCGGAATTGTCTCCACTGCTTTCCTTGCCGATGCCACTCCTGCAGCTCTGACATCCCACACCCGTCTCCGTGGTGAATATGACCACGTTATCAGCAGCTACCTGGAGGGTATTACCAACTACACGTGGACTGCATTCGACGGCCCTGACGTTCTCTTCGGTGCTGGTGCGGAGAACTTCCTCGCCAGCGAGGACGCCCCACGCGACTACTACAAGCTGTTCACCGACAAGGGTTACAGCTTGAGCTTGAACAAGACTTCCCTCGAAGCTGCATCCAACGCGGACAGGGCTCTCGGCCTCTTCTCTCTCTCCAACCTTCCCACTTGGCTCGACCGTAACGTCTACCAGGACAACCTCAAAGAGAGATCCAACCACCCTGATGGTTCCGGCCGCGATGCCGATGATCTTCCCGGTCTCAAGGAGATGACCGTCAAGGCTCTCGACATCCTGGACACCCGTCACAGTGAAGAGGGTTGGTTCTTGATGGCCGAGGCTGCCAGTATTGATAAGCAGATGCACACTCTCGACTATGACCGTTCCCTCGGTGAGCTCCTTGAGCTTGACGACACTGTCCGCGCTACCATTGAGAGACTCGAGAAGCTTGGTGTTCTCGAAGACACTCTAGTCCTCGTCACTGCTGACCACGGCCACGGTTTTGATGTCACTGGCGCCGTTGACACCGTCTACCTTGAGGAGCACGAAGACGACCGTGACAAACGCCGTGCTATCGGTGTTTACCAGAACTCTGGTCTCTCTCAGTACACTGTCGCTGGCTCCAACGCTCTCCGATACTCCGAGGGTGTTCACTTCCCTGCCCGTTGGGACCCCCGCTACGCTATTCACGCCGGTACCGTCGCTTTCCCTGACCACCGTGAGAACTACAAGGTGCACAAGGACGGCCCTCGCACTCCCGCGGAGGAGGGCGGCGATAGCACTGTCTACGCCAGCTACAAGGACGCTGTCAGTGGCTTCCTGATCAACGGGACCCTCGCTCCCAATGCTGACCAGGGTGTTCACTCCTTGACCGATGTCCCTGTTTACGCTCGCGGTCCTTGCCAGGAGCTCTTCGGTGGTACCATCAACTCTGTCGACATCTTCTTCGGCATCGCTGAGTGTCTGGGCTTAGCCGAGACCAAGGGCGGAAGCAACCACAGCGACGAGGGCCACTGCAATTCCAAGCAGTAGGCTTATTTGATTAACGACGGCTATGATAGTCATCTGACGTTTTTTCTATCTCATACCAAGCTGCTTCTGACGAACCGTCGAAACTGTACATTACCTTCGATATACCAATTAGTAGCAATCAACTCTTCATGTTGCCTCACCTTGTTTGCTAGCTAGAGCAGCCGTCGGATGATAAACTTCTCGGGCAAGTGCATGTACACATCATCAATGTAACACCCTGAGCCATCAGCCAGAAGAGCTTGAGCACTTTAGTCTGCCTTAGTATCCAGCCAAGAGAAACTGGTCGAAGAACGCAAGCGTCGACAATCCGCCAAGAAGCCCAGCATTCCTCAGCGACGCCTCTTACCAGCGTCGTCCATGAACCTCTACGCAAGGCGGCACGGAGATACGCAGAATTACTCAAGGTGGAAAATGCAATGACAATCTCGTGGATTGGGCCTGGGACGGGTTGCTTGGGCGATGCCGATCGAAGGCTGGGCTGGGCCAAATGACGGGCACCCAGCATCACCTCAGGCAAAGGGCAAAGGTGGCACAAGAGAAGTCAGTGTACGGAGTACGTAACTGTCTCTGATAACGAGGATGAGTTGACATGCTTGCGTCAATGGATGCTCGCATTCCTGCCTGCTATTTCTGTGCCTGCGCTGACTGCGAGTGATATCATCCATTGCGGGAGGAGGAATGTGCCTGGGGGAGCTGACGTAGACATGTGAAGGCCCTTGGGTTGAGTCCCGACGGTCTGGGTGGCCCTGGATGGAGTAAGCTGCAGAGAGAAGAAGGATAGGAGTAGTGTATCCCAGGGCCAAAAGATCCTTTTTGAACCTTCTGTCCTGAATGTAAAAAGATCCGGATTCATAATCACGAGCCAACAATCCGCACCCCCGACGATCGCTGGCCGCTGCTTCTTCTGTCCACCGTCAAGGGGCATCTCCGGACTCCGGGTCGTCTCCTCGCCGTCGCCTCTTCCTCTCTCCTCTCCTCTTTCATGCTCTCGCTCGCTCCATCCACTGCTGCTCTTCTTTCTTTTTCTTCATCAAACATCCACAGAGAAAAAGCCAGCAAGTACCTTGAGGTCTCGACTCTCGACTTCTCCAGTCCCAAAACCCCACTATTGTCATTCGTGCTTAAATCGCACCCCTCCAATAAACGCATCCCCCTGACCGACTCCCGCGGCTTCGCCGTTTCAGGACCTCTTGCGCTCTCGCTCGTCTTCTCCATCGACCTCCTATTTGGTGGCCCGTCCTCATCCTCCTCTGTGTCTATCTGTTTCTTTTCTTTGATGAGATCTCCTCCTCTCTCCAATCAACCCGCCCTGTCCGTTCTTGAATCGTCGCTGCCTTGCGCATCGCTGGCAAAATGAGCGCATCTCAGCAAACAACTCTTTCCTACTATCCACCCGGCGTCTCGCTGGGCCCGCAAGGTGCGTCATCTACTTGATTTCTTTTTCTTGTGTCCTTGAACTGTCCAGTGTTATCCATTATCGCTGCCAGCGATGTGTTTCAAGTCGAGTGGCGGCGTCTCCCTGACACGCCATCGCGACAACCCTGGTCCCTTTCATCTGTGGTGCATTTGGCTCAGTTCATCGCCAGTTCTTGTCGGTTATTTTTTATTCTGGCATACTGACAGTATGTTTCTGTGTTTCTAGCCTCTCCCTCTCCTTCTCGCCAACAGTTCCCTGTCAACCTGGGATCCAATAACCCTTTCCGAACCCGTACACTGTCTCCCTCCAGCTCTACGACTTCAGGCGGCCGACCTGAACGACCGAAGTCGACGAATCCATTCTTGGACGACAGCGAACCTATTTCTCCCCAATCAGCTCCAATCAACTCTTTGATTGACCAGCAAGATATGACGCAGAATACGCGCGACCTCTTCGTAAGTTCTCCTGACATCCGGAAATGAACAGACCTGACCGATCGCCTTTCCGGAGAATAGGAGAACCTTTCTCTGAACCCGGTTCCCAAAACCAATGGAATGCGACCAGCGCCTCCGCGCCCTGAGAAGCCTGCGCAGAATGTGCCTTTGAAGAGCCGACCGCCGCGCCCCACGAGAGAACGCTCTGAAGGCCGATCCGACGACCCCTTTAATATCTTTGCCGATCCTCCGAGCAAAGCCAGGCCTACTGGATCCGCATCTAAATCTCGAGACCGGGAAAGGCGACCACGTCGAAACTCTGAATCATCCATCATGGAGCGGCGGCCGAAACTTGTTGATGATGACGATGAGCGACGACGCCGTGAAAGGCGTCGGCGAGAGCGCGAGGGTCGCCATCGGGATGGCAAGTCCAGTTCCAAGAAGGCTAACTACCAGCTCGATATCATTGATAAACTGGATGTGACCAGCATCTACGGCACTGGGAGTAAGCACTTTACACTGCCCGTTCTGAAAGCCTGGTATTGATAACCACTCTAGTGTTCCACCACGACGGACCCTTCGATGCCTGCAACCCTAACCGCAACCGCAAAGGCCTCCGCGCCACTCCCATGCAAGCCTTCCCCAAAGACTCTTCCAACATGGCTCTTGGTGGTGCGGGTCCGAACAATGACAAGATAGATCTCGATCGGTTCCACGGCAGAATGGAGGAAGGATACAATGACTTTGCTGCGAGTGGCACGGATAACCGTAAGACTGAAGGAGGGTCATTTGATCCAACTTCTCGCATTGAGCCAATTCACGGTGCGGCCACGATGGGGTTGGGCACCAGTACCTTCCTGGACGGTGCCCCGGCTAGTCGCGCAGCTATCCGTGAGAACCAGACTGAACAGCAGAACTCTCTAAATGGTGCCGGAGGTTTGCAGCGGAAGAAGAGTCTTGCTCAAAGGATCCGCGGCGGTATCAATCGCCCTAACCCTCGGGTGACATCTCCGCAGGCTGCATACGGTTCTCCTTACACCTCTTCATCCCCGCGCAATGAAAAGAACCCGTTTTTCCAGGATTACGATGATGCTTGGGATAAGAAGGGTGCACGTATTAACTCTGAAGAGTCGCACGCTGCCCCTGAGGGTGGCCGGGTCCGTTCATCCAGCAGTCCCAAGCAGGCGACTTCCTCTCTAGAGCGACGGTATACTGATGATCGGGTCAACGGGCTCGACGAGGGCAAGAGCGTGGGCGGCGGCGGCGGCGGCGGCGGCTTTATCAGTCGCATGAAGAGTCTGCGGAAGCCGCCTCAACCCAAGAGACGTGTCACCGATGACTGAACTGTTTAATCATGCTTTAAGATGCCCGTTACCTCGTTTATACCTATGGTTGGCGGAAGAAAGCTAGACGGATGGAGTGCATTGAAACGGCGCTTCTACGCCAATCGCGTCCGTGAACCCGATCGAGACTTTTCAGAGTACCGTACTGTCCAACGCGGCGTGTCTACTGGGTCTACGAAACCACGATGGTCCCTAGCACAGCGAATGTACCTTTGCATGCGGCTTCATCTAGACACAATCTCTTATCACAATAACTAGCATGGCGAGGACCTGGTCAGTACGGTGCAATATGATTTGAGCTTTTTTCTTCTGTTTTTGCAAGCCTGTAAGCACCGCACAGGGTTCAAGAGAGTTGGGCGTTTTACGAGGTTGATTTGATTTGACTTTACAGCTCCTGGTTGGGATGCGGTATGAGGCCGGCCTTTATTCGTTTCTCACCTCTCTGCACTTGATCACATTTGTTATTTCAATGTGGATTGTAGCTACTTTGCCAATTTCGAAATGCATCGCATTTGAATTTCTCTTCACATGCCGTGACCAGTAACTGCTATGATCGCAGCTGAACCAGGAGGCAACTACGAGATATAAAATACCAATAACTACCGAGGTAGCTAGCCTTTTACTGGCAACGTCCTCGGCCACTTCCTTCGAGTTTTCAATCCTACTTCCGCGCTAAGGATTGGTAAACTACATAGAGGATGTTTCCAGATTGATCAATAATACGCCATATTTTCATTGGTATTTATCCCTAAAACTCTAACCCGTATCCTAACTCCATATACCAACACAAAGATTAGATAAAATCAGAGATCATCAGCATCAGCATCAGCATCAGCTTCCAGCCCAGCACCCTGGCGTCGTCGAACAAAGAAAGAGGCGCAAGTGCGAGTGTAAGTGCAAATCACGCAGGTGGTGTATCGTCCGTTAAATAAGTATCATATGTATGCATGTATTAAAAGAACCAGACCGCATTATGAAAGCCAGGAACCAATTGCGGATGGTGGCATGGCATGTCAAGGCAAAGTAGGGTAATCTACCTCGCCGCCTGCGACCTCCTCTCAAAGGAAGCAGGTGCGGCGATGCCAGCTCGTCGCTTTGACTGCGGTTTTGGGCGGGAGAGGGTGTATCTGATTTTCTCGTTAGCGTTGTTCACCGTATCACGATAGAAGGATTGGATTTGGCGGGATGACATACTTGGCGAAGGCCCTTGAAAGAGCGCGCTTCGCGCTGACCTTCTGGCTGCCGATGAAGGAGTCGACGGTCACGGCGATGGCGCGGTCGATGTCCTGGGAGGAACAGTACTCGGACAAGCGCATCTTGCAGAATGCTTCTGCGATACGCATGATGGCTTCGAGGTGACGGACCTGGATGGGGTTAGTGTTTGGTCATAAGAAAAAAGGGGGCGGCGTACAGTAATCGGGTAGGCACCGGTAGCAAGAGACTCGCGGCGCATGTCCGCGAAGAGACGCGCGACCTTGTCCTGGTCGATCTGGTAGAGTTTGGGGTGGCAGTGTTCCCGTGCGTAGAGGATGTACTTCCGCAGAAGCTCCTGGGGGATCTCGCCTTCCTTCTCGTCGTCGTCGCCCATAGCCGTGTCCCGGGAGCCGGATTCATCTGGGCGGAGCGGGAGACGGTTTCCTTCGTTATCGATGCGGTATCCATCCTCGTCGACCCGCTCTCCATCAACGTTGATGAGGTCGCCGTTTTCATCTCGCAGAGGCTTCGTGGGGTTCGCGCGGTGGTGAGACTCAATGACGAAGCTCGCGAGGCGCTCGTCTTCGGAGGGGTCGACGAGGTCGCGGACGACACAGAGGATATCGAAACGTGAGAGAATGGGCTCGGTGAGCTGCACGTTCTCGGAGAATGGCGCGCTGCTGTTGTAACGGCCGCCGATAGGGTTGGCAGCGGCAACGACAGCGCAGCGGGCTTGGAGGGTTGTGACGATACCGGCCTTTGAGATGGAGATGGTTTGCTGTTCCATGGCTTCGTGGATGGATGTGCGGTCTTGGTCGTTCATCTTGTCGAACTCATCAATAAGGCAGGTGCCGCGGTCCGCGAGGACGAGGGCGCCTCCTTCAAGGGTCCATTCGCTGGTCAATGGGTCGCGACGAACACTGGCCGTCAAACCAACGGCACTGGCTCCTTGACCGGTGGCAAAGACGGCACGGTGGGCGGACTTTTCGACGTACTTGAGAATCTGGGATTTGGCGGTACCGGGGTCACCGAGAAGGAGGACGTTGATATCTCCACGAATCGACATCTTGCCCTGTGCTTCCTTACGGACTCCACCGAAGAGAGAAAGGGCAACAGCTGTCTTGACGTCTTGGTGGCCGTAGATACTAGGGGCGATAGAGCGGATGATCTTCTCAACAATGTCGGGGTCGCGAGACAGAGCGCGAATCTCACGCTCGTCTTCTTCTGTCAAGTGGAAACCAGCCTGCTGGTCGTGGGACTTGACAACGTGATTGGCCTCGATGATTGTCGCGAAGACGGGGAATCCGTTCTTATTGTTAAGCTGTGCATCGTAGCTGTTGCGGTAGATACCGGTGATTTCGATCTCATCTCCTGGCTTGGCCGTATCAATGAGATCTGCAAGCAGGATCACCTCTCGTTGCCTGGGAAGTCGACCAGCGGGGACTGAACCGGGAGATTCTTGCAGAGTCAATTTCTGGTAGTTGCGGTAAACTGTCTTCTCGGAATTGACGGTGAATGGACCGCGTGATTGACAATTCTGGCACATTGTGACCTTCACTTCGGAGCTGCTCTCCTGCTGGTAGGGACCCAACGTCATGTTACACTTCTGGCAGGTGAACATGACATATTTGAGCTGTGGGAAGACACCCGTCCGGCGGGTGACGACTCCACTGACACGAACAAGACAGTTTAGATGAGACTGACGCAGTTGGCGGAGGGTGTAAACGATGGGGAGGTCGGTGATTCGGACATGGATCTCGTTATGAATGTCGTGGTATTGGGGGTAGTGGAACAGGGTAACATCCAGAGCGACCTGGTCAAACACCTTGAGCACTTCGGTGGGTTCGTTGGCAAGGAAGTAGCCAAGAACAGCCTTGGTGCTGCTCAAGTGGGTGTATGAAACCTCCAACGAAGCAGAGTTGACCTCACCGAGGGTCTTGATCTTGTTTCCGTAGACGGAGCTACCGGTGGGGTCAGTAAATTCTGTCAAGAAGGCCTTGAATTCTCGGTAGATAGAGCGCAGCACTTGAGGCTGCGTCACCCAGTCTGTGATGTTGGACGATTTGATGTCAACCAGCTCCTCCAAAGAAAGCTCTTCGAGGCCGTCGTCGGCCATCTCAATATCATCGCGGTCCTCGTCATAGGCGTGCCTGCGACGACGTGGCTGCGCAGTCAAATCGATATCGCCGTCCTCGTCGTCTTGGAGGAAGGCTGCTGGCATTCGGCGACGTTGATCAAATGCACGGTCTCTTCGGTCCATCTGAGCCTCCAACGCACGTCGAGCGCCAACATCAAGTTCCTCTTGCTCGTCATCGTCAATATATCGTCCGCGGTAGCGATCGTCTTTTCCACTCCGATAATCTCTCTCAAATGTGTCTCCGAAAAGGTCAATGCCATCTTCATCCTCAGCCATCTCCTCAATGTCGTCAATGTCTAGTTCTGCTTCCTCGTCTCGCTCGTCCTCGTCCTCGTCGAAGGGCAGCATAGGAGGGGACGAAGGGGGGGCTGTATACGTTAGTGAAACTGCATGACTCCTTTTGGCCTCCCCAAAACTTACGACTCGAAGGGGGGACCACGGATGAGGCATCGTCATCGGGCTCTCTGGAGCGCTTCCGCCGACTCAGATTTCCTAAGCCGCGGTTTGCAGCGGATGTGCTTTGACGAAGGGGTGAACTGAGATTATTAGAAAAAAATGAACTTAAAAAAAGGGCGAGTGGATATCGGCGGCATACCTCATTGTGTACGGGTTTGTGTATGTGAAGGGATTTGAGAGCTAAAGCCTCGGTGTGGATTGAAGCAAAAACGAGAGGACGGACAGAAAGGAGCCGAGTTTTTGCTTGGTCGCGTTGGAGCGCGTTTGACACGCGTTTTCTAATTTATGCCCGGTTGGGAGATGGCTTAGGTACGGGCGGAGTAGGGATGTTAAAATGCTGACATATTCTCCACTGTAAACTTACATACATACACGTAACTAGGTAGGCCAAACTAGTCCGTAAACTGCTTAAACTTGCCTAGAACTTCCTTGCCTAGCCTAGTACCTTACATGCCCGCCAAAACCGTTTTGTTTATGGAAGGTGGGGCGCTAATCGGACGTGTTTGATTGCCTTGTGTCAACCCACGTCGGACATATGACATGCGTGGACAAATACAACATAACATTTTGTCTTTTACATAACCGTTATAACATCTCTAGCCGGAAGTTGGAACACCACCAGGCCAGTCCACCATTGCCTGGACAACTGTGGGGCGCCATCTTAGAGTGGCTCGTGAGCCTTGGGAGCTGTCTCTGAGACTTTATCGCTCTGGAGTCACAAAAACCGCAACTCCGGAGAGCTGATTGCAAACCATCCATCCAAGTTTCACATTTCATTACTCAATTCATCTCTTCGATATCTCAGGATAATCTCGCCGGTAGCTTGCGATCATTGTCAAGAAAGATGAGCAACGACGAGGCCGCCACAGCCCCTAGGGATGCTCCGACGAGCAACGGGCAAAACGCCGCCAGTCGCCGTCCAAGCTGCAGCTCTCAGAACTCTCAGACAGCCAAAGAGTGAGTGAGAAAATCCCTCATCTACGCAGCGCCTTATCGCGTATTGTCGCATGGTACAATGTCACAATGCTAATGCCAGTCCCAGATTCATCGAATCTCAGATGCGCCTTGAAGCTGATGCCCGTGAAGTCCTCCCATATGTAAGCCTTCACCCTGCGATCCGATTGCGAACGGAAAGCTAATCATGCAGTCATTTGACTCATGTACACAAAGTTTAGGACCGCTACGACAAACACTCTATGCCTGTTTAACCTGCAACCCTTCACCCGCGACTCCCGACGCGCCCTGCACTCCTGCCGGCGTATGCTATTCCTGCTCAATTTCCTGCCATGGAGAACATACACTGGTCGAGCTCTTCAATAAACGAAACTTTGTTTGTGATTGCGGGACGACACGTATAGCTTCCGCTGCCCCGTGCAACCTCCGAAACGATCCTACAACTGGCGCAAAGGGCGTTCGGTCAGAGAAACCACACCCTGGCAACCGTTACAATGGCAACTTTCAGAACAAGTTCTGCGGCTGCGGCGAGGATTACAACGCGCACGAGGAAAAGGGGACAATGTTTCAGTGTCTTGGTCTAGGGTCACCTGAGACCGGCGGCTGTGGTGAAGACTGGTGGCACCCGGAGTGTCTCATCGGCCTTCCACGGGACTGGTACAAGAATTCGGACAAGAAGGGAACTACAGAAAACGGTGACTCTAATGAACAAGATTACGATGAAGACGAGACGCCGCTGCCTCCGGGATTCCCTGATGAGGATGATTTCGAGACCTTGCTATGCTACAAATGCCTCGAATCCAACCCTTGGTTGAAACAATATGCAGGAACACCAGGATTCCTGCCCCCAGTATTCAGAGAAGGTGGACTACAGAACACCGTCAAGGAAGAAAGCGCAGCAGCTCCAGATTCCATTCCAACTCGGCTCGAAGACCAGCCGAGTGACAACCCAAAGAAACGCAAGGCAGAAGACGACGCCGAAGGCCAAGTCAACGACGAACCTGCCTCAAAGCGACCTAAAGAAGAAACCCAACCGCAGAGCACGGCCTCGCCCTCCGAAACTAAACCAGAGCTCGATCAAGCACAACCACAAACACAAGAACAAAAACCCAAACACGCCTTCCTCCCGCAAACCACTCCAACCGCTCCCTTCTCCCTCTTTCTGAAAGAAGACTTTCGCGACCACCTCTGCCGCTGCCCAACCTGCTACCTCAACCTCGCCCCACACCTCCAACTCCGCGAAGAAGAGGAAACATACGAACCCCCTCTCTCTGAGAACGGCGACGGCGATGGTGCCGGAAGCACAGGGACCGGAAGCCTCCTAGACCGCGGCGAAGCGGCGCTGAGCAATATCGACCGCGTGCGCGCTATAGAAGGCGCCATGGTCTACAACCACCTGCGCGATAAGGTGAAGGAGTTCCTAAAGCCGTTTGCCGAGAGCGGGACGGCTGTCGGGGCGGAAGATATCAAGGCGTATTTTGCGAAGCTTAGGGGTGACGAAGGGCATATTGAGGATGCTGCCGCTGCGGGGAAGGCTTCTGCGGAGGATGATAACGGGGATGGTGGAGGTAGTGGCAGGCGGGAACAGAGCGGTATGTAAATGAGTTTCATGTGTTATGTTACTTCTCCTTGCTAACATGGAGTAGGTTACTGAGCTGTCTGTCACCTGCAACGGGCATATTTCGACTGGTCTTTTAATTTATTTTTGATGGTTTGGGTGTACGAAGGCGTCGAGGCGTATCTGCTTGGGGCTCAATGCAATATAATGATCATGCAATGAGCGGATAATGTGGGAAACTCTAATATTAGCAATGATACTATCAGTTTGTGATGCTACTAGCTGCCGGGTGTTGACAGTCGTCAGAGTCGTACAACAACAAATCCATGCATACAGCGAGATTGAATGACATAGCAAATCTAGAAGCTATTCCACTTGCCTTAACGTGAGCGTATAGTATGTGCTATAGGTTATGGCGCTAAAATGTGATATAAAACAAGCTACGCCAAAACCATGCTAAGCCAAAAGAAAGCTCAAATGCAACCGTGCCAATGTATAACTCCCATAAACGCCAGTACCCTCTAGGTTGATGTAGGGCTTCATCTATAGCCCGGTCATTCCTTCAGGCGTTTCGCCGCCCGACCCATCAAGCTATCATCGGGTAGGCCACTCCGCTTGGTGCCTGGAAGGCTTCCGGTCCTTATATCATTGTCATCATGGGTGATACGCCGGTGTGGATATTTGCCCTCGAATCCTTCAAAACAGTTGGCCGAGATCGGACCGCCGTTCTTGAAGTAGGGGTGTTCCAAGGCCTCTTGTGCTGTGATTCGAGTAGTGGGGTCGTAATCGAGCAAGCGCGATAGGAGATCGAAGCCGTCGTCGCCGGGCGTGCCGACGCTGGACGCGGGTGAGTACCCGCCATTCTTCAAACAATTCTGGTACCAGCTTCCCAGGTTCGAGGTTCGGCTGATATGGTTCGGGGCGCGTGACATTGCCAAGGACTGAAGCTGGTTGAATTCTGGCATGTGGACGATGCCGGGCCAGTTTTCTTTATTCGGTAAACCCATGATATCAATTATCTTCATCATTTGGTTGCGCTGAAATGGGACCGTCTTCTTGCTATCCATCTTGGCTTCTTCTCCTTTGAAGATTGGACGAAGGGAGAGCAGTTCCGCAAAGATGCACCCAACAGCCCATAGATCCACAGCGGGGGTATAATGCCGACTACCCATCAGCAATTCTGGAGCGCGATACCAAATGGTCACGACGACCTTGTCGCCGGAGAAGAGTGAATTTAGTGGCTTGTAGAAAAGCCTTGCAAGCCCTAGATCACCAATGCGGATCGCACCACTTGATGTCACCAGAATATTGGCTGGTTTCAGGTCTCGGTGCAGAACCCAGTTTGTATGAAGGTACAGCAAACCGTTAAGGAGCTGAAATAAGATCGATCTCACCATAGTTGCCGGGATCGGGTGTCTCTGTGGCTGAGTGTGGTGATGGATAATTTGGAGCAAGTCATGCTCAGTGTATTCGAATACCATAAAAATGCACTTGTCTTCCAGGATAATCTCCGCGAGTTGCAC
Source organism: Aspergillus mulundensis (assembly GCF_003369625.1). NCBI lineage: Eukaryota > Fungi > Ascomycota > Eurotiomycetes > Eurotiales > Aspergillaceae > Aspergillus > Aspergillus mulundensis. Next base: position 891,719 of record NW_020797899.1, on the reverse strand, counting down.
TACGTTGGCATGGTCAAGCTCGGAACAAAGCGCCATTTCTCGGATTGCAGACTGCGAAAGGCCTGTGTACTGAATGATATCGCCTTCTTTATCAGGCTTGAATCTAGTTATCGTCAGCAATGGTACAAGACTACAACTGGGGCTGCTGACTTTTTGATAGCGAACTCTCCACCCTGGCCATTTCGACCAAGCGCCTTGTACACTCGGCCATAAGTACCACTGCTGATGAAGCCGACGATGTGGTATTTGTCCCGTACACGAACCTTACTGGTGTATCCAGTTCCAGTTTGTCTCCGTGAGTTTTCTTGTGCAAGCCACGAGTCAGCATCATGAGGCTAGCACTTGCAACAACATAACAATCATGCTCAACCAAGAAAGGCAAATTAGATAATAAAAAATAACATAAAAGCCAACAAGGGGATAGCAGCAAGGTTGAGGTCCCCAAGCCAAGAATAGTTTAATAGGGGTTTAGGGGAAAGCCATTACCACGTGGATAAAACCCGCCAACAGAGTTGAAAAACGGAAAATTCCTTCCAAGCATGATGAAAGAGATACAGTCAGTTGCAACTGGAAAGCCACCGTTGGGAAGTGTTGAGTTCGTATAGGACAGGAAAGACAGATCCAATTCCCTTCAGTCGGTGTACATGGATGCTGGGGAACCCAACCAGATAAGGACCAGTGGCAATAGAAAGTGCCCGAAAAGGAAAGAGCCAAAGGAACAGAAGTTATAGTAAGAATGGATTAAGCGGTATTACCCTCAACAGCAGCCTGTAAACTCCTTTTCAGAGATAGACTTTGGCTGACGGTGGCCGCAGTAGGCCTGGTGGTAGCAGAGAGAGGACCAGATGATGAAGGCGGGTTGGTGAGACTCATGGAGAGTACAGTCCGTTGGCAACACAGTTGCAGCGCCAGCGGCAGTGGCAGTTGGCAGATGGAGGTGGAGGCAACGATGCCCGGCCGGTGGTCAGCTTGACTAGCTATCAATCAAGAGCCAAGCGCACAACTCGGGGCCCATGAACTAGGCAAGCACGGTGACAGTAGGAAACGACGCGGAGAGCCCGAGCCCACTAGAGCATCCTATCACTGAACTGATGCGGGAGGAGTAATTTGTTTGACAGTGATTGATGGACGGAGAAGAGTTGGGGAAAGTAGTGCAGCCGGTGGTTGGCGGCTGGTGAGCATAAGGCCGAGATAGGTAGGAGTGATTAGTCAGCAACACTGCACTCCCAACATTGACAACTCGACAAGCACAACCAGGGAATACGGAGTAATATGCCAGTCTCCTCATTGGCTCTAGTCTCCACGTACTGATGCAATATTGCTTGGTTCAAGTATAGAGGCTGATTTTGGCGATGGCTATATACATAATGCATACGCATTTCCCAGCACCACGGTACTCCGTATCAGTTGACTGATAACTGATAAGACGGACTTAGCCCGTGCTATCAGTTGACTGATAACCGATAAGACGGAGCCCGACCGTGTCCGTGCTACAACGTCACCTCCACGGTCCACCTGCATCTCTCGACCTCTGCCCATCAACTCTTCAGCTCAGTGGCCGTGGCTGAAATCTCGTGGGCAATACTTTCAATCTCACCATGGCGTCCGGTCACATGACCCATTCCAAGGTCACTCCGTACCTCATATACCTGGTGTTTATCACCACATTGGGTCCCCTCCAGTTCGGGTATCATCTGGTAGGTACCTTGAGTCCCTGGGAAGTGGCTCTCTATGGTTTCATCACTAACAATTCAATACAACAGGCCGAGCTTAATGCACCTCAGGCTGTCATTACCTGCGAACGGAAGAGCATTCATTCCTCCGCCAACGGCCTACCGCAATGCATCCCCATGAACTCCTCGCAGTTCGGCCTGGTATCGTCGATATACACTCTTGGTGGCCTTCTGGGAGCCCTGTTAGCAGGGCCCGTGTCAACAAAGCATGGACGTTTGTTTGCTTTACGGGCAACGACTATATTCTTCATCCTTGGGCCGGTGGCCGAAACTCTTGCGCCCAGCATCCCGATACTAGGCCTTGGTAGATTATTGTCCGGCGTCGGGTCCGGAGCAGCTATTGTCGTAGGTCCTATTTTCGTATCCGAAGTTGCTCCGCCCACTGCAAAGGGGTTCTTTGGTGCTTTTACTCAGGTCATGACCTGTGTTGGCATCCTCCTCACGCAGACACTGGGCTACTTCCTTAGCAGGGACAGTATGTGGAGGTTTATACTCGCAATCGCCGGTATTATCGGAGCTTTGGAACTCCTCGGTCTCGTCTTCGTCCCCGAGAGCCCTGCCTGGCTCGCTGACCGACAGAAGCACGATCTAGCCAGAAGGGTCCTCCAGCAGATACGCGGCAGAGATGCAGATATCCATAGCGAACTAGAAGGCATGGGAAGCTCCACAAGATCCGACGATGATGCTGGTGAGCAACAGTCACTGCTCTCACCCCCATCCAGCAACCTGCCCCCAAAGCAACCCCCAGTCACGATGGCACGAGTAATCACGGACCCCGAATACCGCCCAGCAATCGTCGCTGTCGTCGGAATTATGATAGCCCAGCAGTTTACCGGAATCAACAGCATCATCATGTACAGCGTTTCACTGCTCCAGAGTATCCTCCCCACAACCGCAGCGCTCCTCTCCGTTCTAATCTCGGCAATAAACCTCGTAATGACCCTCGTTTGCTCCCCACTCCCGGACAAAATCGGCCGGAAGACATGCCTCCTGTCTAGCATCATCGGAATGGGCACCACATCTATCCTTCTAGCTCTGGGCATCTACTTCAACATAAAAGCCCTTTCCGCAGTTTCTGTTTTGCTCTTCGTCGCTTCCTTCGCGGTCGGCGTGGGACCCGTGCCCTTCATCATGGCCTCCGAGCTGGTCGGCCCTGAATCCGTGGGCGCCACTCAGAGCTGGGCCCTTGCAGCCAACTGGATCTCGACCTTTGTTGTGGCCCAATTCTTCCCAATGCTGAATGATGCCCTGGGTGGACGCGGGAAGATATACTGGCTGTTTGCGGCAATGTCAGGTATTTTTGCTGTATTCATTTACCTCCGTGTTCCGGAGACTAAGGGCAAGAAGAATGCGGATGAGGTCTGGGGTAGAGAGGATCAGAGGAGGAGGGATTAGCCCTCTCCTCTATCTTGGATGCAGCTGAGTGAGCTGAGACCTGTGGATGTTCGTTGTAGTTGGCGTTTTGTTCCTCAACGGGTTCGATTGATGCCTCGGTATGGATGGGGGAACAGAATAAGATTCCAGCGAGCCCAACACAGTCTCGAGGTAGATGCGATTTAAACCTATAACGAAAGGTATCTTGGCGATATGCGCGACAGGGCCATAGTGAACCACTGTATATAGCATAACATATCTGCCATCTAGATTGGTAGCCCTAACTCAACGCCATATTATGATAATTGGTAGACCGGCCGTCACCACAGCTCAACCTTACTTAACATAACATGCACGGAAATTAGATGCGATGATCATTGTGCAGCACTCTATCCATAGAGTCCTACCCTCAGGAGTCGGTCTCAGTGGTTATCCTGATACGCTCAAAACTGACTAGTTCATCATGAATTATTCTACTGTTTAATTGTCAATGCTAAAGTTTAGCTTGGACATGTCCACAAGCACTGAATTAGAAAAGCAAGCAAGTTCGGTCCTCGAGACACCTCCTTCATGTAAATATTGCACAAATCATATGGTGGTCAAACCCACAATTTATTTTTTTTTATTTTCATTCACTTTAGCCTTAGGGATTGTCTCAACGAAGGAGTCGCCGGGCGTAGGCAGAATAACGTGTGAGGCGTAGCATCAGGGAAATAAATACATTAGTTACTAGTAGCAGTGGATATAAACTGCGAATTGATACTGGCAAATGGTATATCAAACAAAATGACCGTAAGGGATAATTAGGTATAGAAGACCAAGAACTCCATCCTCATACAGACAGATCATCACAAGCAGGCGGATATCATATCAATGTAACCCAACGCTCGCGCTCGCGCTCACATCCAAACTCGTGTCATTAGTCTCCTGCTCCGCAAACTGCATACCTCAAGCGACAGTATGACCAGTAATTAGGTGGGTAGGTATGTATACACTGCACCTTGTACTCGACGATTCGATTAACAGCGCCAGGGCAGAAGCCGTCGTCGCTAGGGTCGGCGAATTAGGGGCATTCGGGTTGTGCCGCGCGGATTTAAGGAACGGTCGTGACAGGTCCATCGTGGGGAGGAGCGGCGCCGGTGCCGGTGGTGGTGCCGGGGGGATGCTTCTCTACGACCGGAGTGGCGTGTTCACGGCGGTAGGACCAGAGGGAGTAGAGTTCGAGAAGCATGCCGAAGAAAGTTAAGATGCTAAGGAGATTATTAGCTGCGATGAACACGCACTCAAGTTGTAATGAGTATGGAACATACAATGCCAGGAAGATGAAAGTCTCGTTGGCCTTCTTTCTGCTGCAGCCTCGACCGGGAGGTGCGTTGAGGAAGCAGTTGTGCCAGTTGTAGTCTTGAGCGGCGAAGATGAAGGCCGTGAGCCAGCTGGTTTGAGATGGTATGTTAGCTTTATGCTCATCTTCAACTGAGCAGGGTCGGACGTACAGGTACGAGAAGATGACGTCGATACCGAAGACAAATCGGCTCAGCATGTTGGGCATGAATGGAGAGAGGAAAGCCGGAAGGAAGAAGACAACCGAGGCAACAGCCTGCATTGTACGGTTAGTACTGCGCAGCACGATTGAATGAAAGCTACACGCACAATGACTTCCTGGTAGATGATATGCTGGCCACGCGGGCCCTTGCTGATGAAGTAGGACGTTATTCCCATCACGATGACAGCGCTCGCCCATTGGAGGGCCCGAACTAAGAGCATCACCGGCCGAGCAAGAGCTTGACGAGGCATGCTGGTTGTTTAAAAGTTGAATTGGACTGAAAGCTTGCCCGTAGAGTTCAGAATGCTCGGTAGAATGCGCAGAGGATGGATGGAAACAAAGTAAAATGTGCGGCACACCTCGACCGGGTGGCCAGAACAGAGCTTTATAGTTGCCAGGAAGCAGAAAAAACAAGGATCATTGCATCTAGGTCGTCCAGTCGCGGTCAGGCCACGGGCCAGCTTCAGGCCAGTTCCAGCTTAGGGTTTGCGTCAGGATGCTCGATCGACATCGTGCCGGGAGCCATGCCAGCCAGGTGCTGGAGACCCACGTTGGGCAGGGCTGCCATTATTCCACGGTCCACCAGACACATGATCTCGCTTTTAAGTTTATCTCACGTTCGTCGAAGCTAAGTTGGCAGGGAGCTCCCGCTGAGGATAACTGCTGTATGCGGATGGGGGGGGGAAAGCTCCAGCTCATTTCTGCGTCATTGCAGGAAACCGAGTAGAGATGTCAGCGTACATAGACACAAGACATGCGATCGACCACTAGGGACCCGGGGCAGCGGAATGCAGAGAAGTGATTGACGGAAGTGATTGACGTATCGCGAGCAGAGACAAGTCTTGATGGTGTGGTTGTGTGACCTGAATCTTCATGAGCGAGCAGGTCCAGCTCTGAGAGGTTGCATGACTGCCGGATCCAGCGGAACCACGGCATACCTGTCGTTGACAGGCCAGATTGGAAGATGCGATCCGACTGAACCGAGCCGACACCACGCAACAGCCGACCATTGGATCGGTGGCTCTGATCACCGTCGCAGCAGTCGCATACTCGCAGTGGTCGTACATCGGTCACCGCTCTTCCCCTCCTCAGAGAATCAGAGACAGGGTCGAAGACTGGATTTGGCCCACAAGGCTGAAGCAGTCGAGCCCAGTGACGTCAATTATACTGAAGGATGTAAACATCTTCACATCGAGACAAGTTCGGTAGTCAGACGGATGGATTTCATGACGGATGGATGATGGGCAGGATGGGCAGCAAGGGTGGACGGAAGTGGGAAAGGCCTCATCAATTCCACGGGACCGGAGAAATGATCCTGGGTTCACACCTACAGGCCGATAGAGACGACATTATGGAGTAGGATTGGAAAGATCTCCTTCTCTTTAGGTAATGAAGGTTCGAGTGGTTTCTTTGTCCATTTCTGGACTGCAGTCTCCTTGCTCAGCGCAGAACCAAGGCAGGGCTATTGTGCTGCACACTACAACACTTTGTGCTAGGCAGGTCTACCTCCAAAAGTGAAATATTTGGTCTCAGTTGTAGTCACTGCAAACGCAGATGAAATGCAGATGATCATATGGTAGTATATCCTCGTCTAATTAAACAACTTGACCTGACGCCCGACTCCGAGCTACGCCTGTGCTGCCTGCCTTCTCCTTACCAGGACGTAACGTTGCCCAAATCGTGTTCCTGTTCATCATGTTAGAATATTGGAAGGAATCCATAGGAATGACGTACCTTAAGATATTCACTGCCCTTTTCCAGGTACTCCTCGCGTGTAATGGATGACTTGGCCAGCCCTGATCCAGAAGCCCATTGTGCTGCTCCTTTCCAAGCGTCTAAGATGGGATCCGAGGCGCGACGGACGGCCAACTGTGCTTCCAGAGGGAGGACCGCCCGGAAGTCGTTGCGAAACCGTTCGTCAAAATTCTGGAAAAGGGTGTTACCGCCAGTTAAGAAGACATCGCGCAGTAATCTTGACTGCTCCTCCGGATTCGAGAAACGCTGATTGACGATGTTCGCGGCTATCTCGACTATTCCCGCCTGGTCAATGCCGGCAATGGAAGGCTTGAAGGCCACTTCCGGTACTCGGATTCGTTCCACGTTAAGGTGTATTTGGTGGGCCTCACGCTGGCTCTCTGCATCGAATGGCCACGGACCGCGCAAAAACACATGGATCAGACTCTTTGTCCAGTCAGATTGAGCAGCCAGAGTGTGGTTTTCTGTAAACTCCGGATCGTATTCGAGCAGCTCCTTTTCCACGTTGTCGAGCATCCCGCCCAGGTCCTCTTCCTCTTCATCGTCGCTTTGTTCGCCGGTGGCCACAGTTCGATAGACACCCCAGTCTTCGTCGTTAGCACCAAAGTCATCATCATCTCCTCCTCTTCGTCGCTTCTTGGGACCATCAGCTGCGAGGTTCGCGAGAGTCTTCATGCGCATTTGGCTGGCTAATGACTTGCGATTGCCGAGATCAGCCTTCATGCGGTCGCGTTCCTTGATTCTTTGGAGGAGGTTCTGAGAGTTTGTTAGTTTTGTCTTGTATTCTAAAACGCAGGAGCCCTACCTGGCGTTGTGCTCTTCGTTCAGACACCCAGCCCTCAGGGTCATTTTCGCGCTTCTCACGATCAAGCCGTATTTCTTCATCCCGCCGCGCTTGTTCTCGCTCTTTCTCTTCCTTAGCACGTTGTCGCGCGTCGACGTTGGACTTCATAAGACGTTGATGGCGCTTCTCTTTCAGTCCAGCCTCATCTAATTCTTCGTCCGGTACATCCAGTAATGGAAACGACATCTCCTCCGGCGCTTCTTCCTGTTCTTCGTTTCCGAGGTCCTTGTTTCTCGACCTCTTTATTGAGCGCTCGAGATCCCGGACCAAACGTTCCAAGTGGGCTTCATCCTTCAGATCTTCGGCGTCGAGGATACGCGTCTTCTCTTTCTTCGTCTCTGACTGGAGACCGCGCTGTAAGTCCTTATAGTACTCCAATTCTTGCTCCTTTTTCATCAACTTTTCAAGGCGCATCTTGGCAGCCTGTTCTTGCAGCCGTCGTCCGCTCTCTTTTTTCCTCTCTGCAATCCTCGCAAGCTCCTCCTCGGTTTTCTCTGGCACAATGTGCTCTGTGAATGGGTATTGAATAACATGATCTCTGTCTTCCAACCCGGTCCAGTCCAAGTACCCGGTCAATTCCCGGTCGTAATCTTTCGATACATAACAGTGGCTGTGCACTAAATCTTCCATCTGATGCTCCGTCATCTTTCCCGGAAACGTTGGGTATTTGAGTCGCATAAGCTTTAGCAGGTACTCCGAGGCATGCATGCCACCGAAATTCAGGCGCGAACAGTTCGAGAGCACGGCTTTAGAGTTGAGAACCGGAATGACATGCGTCGATGTGTGCGAGGAGGAAATGATAAGACCGTCCGTTCCGCGATTATACCGGTAGGAAAACAGCGAGTCGATTCCGTAGGCGACCGATGGAGCAGAGTAACACTCGAACAGAATTTCGTTCATCACTAATAACATCAGCGCCGGCCTTCACGTCGCGTGCGTTCTTCTTACTCTTTCTGGGGTAGTTGGGATTCGCAACAGGCTCCGTCATTACGATGGGTCTGTCAACGCCTCCGTTGGCCCCGTCGACACCCAGTTTGATGAACAGGTAATCCAACACCCCTTCCATCACGTCCCAGTTTCCCACTACACTAGAACCGGGATCAAAGGCGTAGCGGAGTTGGCCGCGGGTTGTCGCATCGATGTAGGCATCATGCCCAATGAATTGGCAAGCCTTGTTGAGTTTCCGGTCTCGATACCGGCTCATCACAGGGGGGAGTATGAAACGAGGATTCTTGTCAAATGACCATCCTGCTTTGACGAGGTGAGAGCCTAATTTGTCATAGATTATTAGTTGTCGCCTGAGCTAGATATGGCCGAATGAGATCCCCTTACCATTATCAATGACAATTGCGCTCGTATCAGGCCTCGATTTGCTCTTTTGGTAACCGTCGGGCTGCGGGGGTTGATAGCCTTTAAAAGGACGCTCGTGGGCGTCGAAGATCTTGGGGGGAGGCTTCACAGCACCCTGCTCAGATGAATTGATTGAGGATCGAGCAGGAAGGACGGACTGCACTGATGTGATCGCCATCGTGTGCGGCGTAGGTCACGGAGGTCTCAGGAGCTTCGAGGGAAGAATCACCGCATCGCTGCCTGTCGCATACAGCGGGGCGTTGACCTGGACGAGCTGAGATCGAAACGACTTTCGCGCGCGAGATACAGATTGGCGAAGCGTGGGAAGTGGTTGGTCACAATAAGAAGATGGGCGGAACCCCAGCTTCGGCGCGGTGGAAAGTCTAGCCACCGCCGGTGTTTGTATCGCCAAGCCCGGTCACTAGGTACCCCGGCTCGAACTCTACGAACTATATTGCAGCAGTTTTAGAATATGTTCCTTGTGGCTACGCGACTTGAATGCATAGGTCATTGATTTCGATTATTCATAGGCAAAACTCAGTGGTATCATGTTTACTCATTAACATCAAAAGCTGGGGAGAAATCCTTCAAGCTCTATTCACGACGGCTCCTGCAAGTTCTCCGTGGCTATCCAAGTTAGCCAAATAGCCTCACCATCCAAGATCTGAAGCATACCTTCCAAGTGGAATAGAACATTTGACTGGTAGTTTTTGAACATCTGTGCCACCAGCTCAACGTCCATTGTCTGGATATTGGCCGCCTGGATGAAATGCGTTAGTGGACAGGACATACAGGACTAGGTAACCGTACCTGTAGCCGTTGGTTCATTTCCATGACAGCTTCATTCAGTTTTTGCTGGATGGGTATCAGAACAACCAGATCTGTCATACCGGGGGAACATACTACGTTCTCGATAATTCGAGAGAGGAGAAGGGTTTGCTGTTGCTCGTGGGGGTTTTCCTGGTAAATATCAGATTTGCATACAAGAAGCGGGCATATGTATGCTGTTACACGCTTACCATTGTTGCGGGTCAATTCGTTGTTGTTGCTGGAAAGAAACCCATGTTTTGTTGTCGTCGTTCATCTAACAACGGAACAGCCACGTGACTCTCGGGGATACCTATCTGTAACTGGCCTGCGTCTTCATTTTATTCCTCAAGAAAACGATTCACTGTCTTCCTGAATTATAGCTCTTGTCTGTCTCAATCAACAATTGCTGTGAAGGATTCTGCAGTCATTGACGGTCCATTCTTCGTCAATCGCGCCAAGGCCGAACTCTCCCCGGTCTCCTTCAGACACCCTCAGTTCACAACCCCATCGGCTTGTCATATCGCATTCTCATTACCTCCCTCCCCAAACTCACCGGTTGCCTCAACATGGCTCCTCCGACGGCTGCCGAGAGCGAAGCTCATCAGAAACTCCTTGACCGTCTCGACATTGCGACTGTTCCACGCCCCTTCCGAAGCCACACATGGAGACCATCGCAACGCCGAAACAAGAACGTCAAGCAGCTTCTCTCCGACAGCTCAAGAAAAGAGGCTTCGTCGCTTGCTACGCAAGCAAACTCCGGTGCAACGACCCCTGGAGCCACCGCCAGTACAGATGGGAGCCAAACACCTGCCGAGGGTAACCAGCGAACAGCAAACATTGCCCAGGCCGCCCAGAACCTCCAGACGCTTGTGCTGGAGAAGAATGCACGCGCTGCCTTTTCTTCGGGGCCGTCCGTGACTTATACGAACATCGAATCCGCTCCTTCGCTACACCCGTCGCAGCAACGGCCGTACTGCGACATTACTGGGTTGCCGGCTTCCTATACCGATCCGAAGACGCGGCTACGATATCATGACAAGGAAGTCTTCGGCGTGGTCAGAACCTTGGGACAGGGTGTGCCAGAGAGTTATCTCGAACTTAGGGCTGCCCATGTCGTGCTGAAATAAGGTCCTGGCTGACTTGAAACACATTCCATCAAAGGATAATCTACTAATCAGAGTAAGAAGTCCGTTGGATTCAGTGTCATTACTGCCTATCTAATCTTGCTACTATAGAAGCTACTCCAACGGATATGTACGACCAACACAGTCAAGCTCTTCCACCCACCATGCCCCTTTCGAGACAGGCTCAAGAAAGCGCTCCGGCTTATTCGTGATCTTGTATATTATACGGTTGATCTTCGCCTTGTGCTCGAAGCACTCGACTCATACCGACGCTCCACGAACGGAACGTCAGTTACAGCACCCGAAGATGCTGTTGCCGCGGCGTATGGGCTAGCAAAGCTAGCCAGGTGGGATTGAAAGAAAAGAGAAGCCCGTCTTGATAGACTAGCATTCGAGAGGATTCGCGAATCTCACGCCATGATGTGCGTAATTAGTTGTCGCATCTAATCTGGCTTCGTCAACGTCCCAAGTCCAAAGTTAGAATTATGGTGATATTGTATCGGAGGTTCTTCCAGTGTCGATAAATCGTATGATTCTCGCATCATTTGCTTTCATCATTGTAGCTGGTGATACCGTTGAACTTGGGTGTAGGACGAATAACGGAGATGAAGAGCTTTCCCGCTCGGAGTCGGTCGTTGTGCGTATATAGGATCTGCAGACCGCCTTCTGAGTGCACCCTAGCTGCCAGTCGCCAAGACACAATCCCGGCAGAATTTATGAATGATTGGTCGCGATCGCGGTGGTTGTTGACCAGCACTCCCGAAATTTTGGCAGACTCGCCGCGAGCTTCAAGACGACGTGTCCTCATACAAGCACCTACGACTATACGACTGTCCTAACGGCCTTTTGCTCTTCGAGTAAGTGGCATCCATTCACCACAGAAACCTCCGCTCAAGCCCCAGCGCCGACTCCTTATCAGCCACTTGCTAACCTTCCAAACAAAACCAGACCTCGTGTGCTCCTAGAACCACCTTCGTCGCGCGCCCTGACCTCCTTTCTACAAGTCGTCGCAACGTCGCACTAGAACCCCATCTATTACTTACATCGACATACATACGCAACGCCGAGATGCCGTCGGTATGGATGACAGACAACCAAAGTAAGAACAAGCCCGGTGTCGCCAAGCGGCCCTCCAAAGCCGTCGTCGTCTACGGACATGTCAGTGTTAACGAGTGCCTCAATTGAACAGAAATTGGTGTCATATTCTGCTCCGGCGGTACGTCCAGCCCTATTTTCGCATGCGCCGCGCCATATTCATCCTGCGCAGCCCAACCCAGATGCTAACAGTCACGCGACATAGGAGGATTATTTCTTTTCGGAGGAGTACTAATGTTCTTTGATCGCTCATTGTACGTATACACTGCCCAGGCAATACTCTAGCCCTCACTAACCAATTCGCTTCGCCAGACTCGCCATGGGAAACGTACGTCCAGCGACACCAAGCCCATCCCTCAGCATCTAACAAACAACCCACGTTCAGATCCTCTTCCTAATCGGCCTAACGCTCATAATCGGCCTCGAAAAAACAATCGCCTTCTTCTCCCGCCGCCAAAAGCTCAAAGGCACCGCCGCATTCACGCTCGGTATCATGCTAATCCTCTTCCGGTGGCCGCTAACAGGCTTCCTGATTGAGCTGTACGGCCTCTTCATTCTCTTTGGGGACTTCCTCGTCACAATCGGCCAGTTTGCCGCGAATATACCCGTTGTGGGGCCGGTTATTCAGCGAGTCTTGGAGACGCTGGCTGGGGGGAGGAGGAATGCGGAGTTGCCGGTTTAGTATGCTGGTGATTGATTCGCATTTGTTGTTTGCATCAGGCTGAAGGCGGTTAAGAGGGGCGGAGGGAAGTGCGGGGGAAGGGGATTTCAGTGGCACCTACTTACGAAGATTTGGAGGGCAGGATGATGTCCTTCGATAATGTCTATATTACTATGACGACGTATTATTATGTCTATAATGACCATGGTGTACTGGCTCGTGCACCACTTAATTTTATGAGAATACAACGATACCAGGACCACTCCCGAGTACTAGAAGTTGAACGAATACGGGAAACATCATAGCATATCATGGGAGCCTAGAGTTTGGAAAAATTATCCCAACGCAGGTGAAAATGAAGACGGTGCCTATCCAATAATATGGCGCGTCTACCTCTACCTGACAGAATCGTAAGCGCTAAAGAAGGTAAAAGGCAAGTGGTATCCCCGAGGATCCATTTTGTACTATAGGAGTACATATTACACATATTTACGCGTCTGATGCTGGAGATGAAGAGTAAGTAAAAGACATAAGAAAGCACCCCATCATGATTTACATTAGGCAAGCATATTGTCTGTCTGAACCACGCCCGAATGCCACGTCGTCATGCTCATTTACCGCCGCGGAGGTAGTCGCCAACCTTCTCGATGGCAGCGGCGGCGTTGGTAGTCTGGGTGGCCTCGGAGTGGTGGCCGACCAAGATGCAGGAAGGCGTCCTTACGATGATAACGCCCTCCTTGCCCTATAATAGAACGAGGGGATCAGTATCGAGCAGATAGTCGTGCTTTGGATAGAATATACCTTCTTGCCGTAAACACTCTGCTCGTCGGCCTTGATAGCAAGGAACTTCTCTCCGCCGATTGTGACACCGTTCTGCATGGCCCAGGTGCTGTCACCGAAGGCAGAGCCAATAGCTTGGACTTCCTGGGGGGAGATCTGTGCTCGCCGTCAGCGGTCATGGTCAGGACGACGGGAAGAAAGCAGAAGGCTGGCCGGGGCAGATAGTTTGCGTACCGTGAAGCCAGGAGAGTGGGCCTCAACGCTGGAGAAGTCGTAGCTCAAGATGGCGGCTTTGTCAAATTGGCCGGTTCCCATGATACTGTGAGAATTCTTGGGTCAGAATCGATGCGGAGGACGCGGGGGTTTCCAATGTTGGTTGAGGCGGGGTAATGACGGAGGTACGGTACCTAGAATCGACATATTCTAGAGGCAGGCAAAGGTCAGCTAACGCATCTCAATAATGAAAGATATCCAGGAACAGGGTAAACAGTACGTTGCCAGACAGCAGAGTGAGCACCCATGGTAACGGTTGGAAGAGGCGGCGGAACGCAAAAGGGGAAACGGTGGAGAAGAGGTCGTTCGGAGACGGACAGCAACGACTGCAAAGAAGGGACAGTGAGAGGTGTCAGAGGAATGGAAAGAGATCGACCAGCGATAGAGCTGTTGGGATTATTATTTGTTGTGATAGGGAGAAGAAGAGAGTTGGCGGTGGGAAGCAGAAAGAAGGTGAGGTAGGGTGGGGGGTGGGGTTACCTAGCCCAGTGCCTGAGCGCTGAGGCAACCAAGAGCTGCCCCGCCATTCGCTCTCGGATCAAGCGCTCATCTTGAAGTTGTAACTGACATACGATCACGACCTGAATGTGTGTTCTGAGCAGGTAGTGTTGATCAAATGCCTTTCGCAACGTCTTGGTTTCCTACAGACGGCATACTACTGGGCAGTCTCGACATGCTACGAATGGTTCCCGAAGATCAACGACTCGGCCTCGAGAGTTGAGTCTCACCGCCGCCAGGAGCGTGAGCCGAAGAGCATCCGCAACAGCAAGACAGCCGAGTCAGGGCCGCTGCGCAGGGTCTCCATCTTCAAAGCCAAAACTCGCTTCGAACCTCCTCTGAAACGATGGGTCTTGACGGATTCAACGGGTCCTCCCAGCTATCCAAGATCTAAGTATTTGTAGCCCTAATTTAGCCTCCCTGCTCAGTTGAGCTTCCGGACAAGATGCATACCCAAGCTTTCCTGGCCGGAAACGTATAGTTCCTCAACATACTACGTTTTCATACAAAATATGTACTCTGCAACGCTCTGCAGTGTACTACTCCGTACCTAACGGCACGGCACGTGTTCTTGTGTCAGGTGCCGATCATCTCCAGCTATAGCACTAGGCCATTTTGGGATCGTCCCTGCATCGCCAACTTGCTTGCAGGCCCAACTTATGTTACCACTCAGGACAGCTTGTGGAAATGCCAGCATCTATCAAACTCCGTTGTATAGGCTTCAAGAGAGCGCCACCCCGTCGCCTTCCAGATAGGGTTGACCAGCAGTCAAGGCTGTTGAGAGTATTCGCATCATACAGTAGGTAAGAAGGCCACCACCCATGCTGCCAGCAATGTCTAGTTACTGACCTTCGGAAGATAATTGATCTTGTCGCACATGGCGATCGCTCCGCCGACGACGGTAGAAAGCATCAGATCCTTGTGATAGTCTAGATCTTATGAAGATCCATCTTACTCTTGATACAGTGATACCAAGCTCCCAGCGGTCCACCGTTGCACGAACACTGCATCGGCCATGGTCCATCGAACACCTGGGCACACGAGATTCGACTTGCTCGCAGTTCCAGTTCCACCGATCAAACCGGCCCTTATCTTGCTATTCCATCTGGCATCCTCTCAGCTCGTTTGATTATCTTTATCGGAATCTGGCGTGATTAGTCTTTAATTGGCCGAGTGGGCCCGGTTTCAGAGTAAGATGAAACCAATAATGAATCAGGTCATTTTGCGCCGAGTGCCTTGCCGTCATGATAATTTAACCTTCGCGCAACCACAACGCTCATATTATCTGCGCTCCGATATAAGCAGGTCGTGCGGCACCTGATGGTGCTGGCGTAGGCAACAATGACTGGATCGGCTAATTTCATTCGGCTCATAGGTCCGCTATATGCATGACTCCTGTTGTCTGGTCACTCCCTGTCGACCCTGCGCTAATCACTCTCAGATGTCTCGTCCGGATCTTCGATGTGAGACTTTGGCCCACCAACCCCCCGACACTTTGTCGCGGACACGGGGGATTCAGCTAAATAAGGGCTCATGGGCCTTTTTAATATCATGGCCCGCCGCATCCTCCTCTCATTAACGACTTTATATTTCGCTTCTTTGATTCCTGATTCGCACTCGGCCTTCTGGAAGGCTGTCCATTCCTTGTATATTTATTTTACTTCAGTTCTTCATACAACCAACGCTTTTAATCGAATCTTGCTCTACTTTATATGAACCACGTCTATTGAGAATGGCCAGAGGAGTACTTGTGAAATCGCGCTCGCCACCTCAAGCGCCGGGCATTTCCCAGCCGCTTCTGGAATATACAGATGCCCTGCCTAGGAACGACACTCGGGAAATCCAGCCTGGTATCAGTTACAGCCGTCCAATACATCAAGTCGTTAAAGTCGGACAGCATCCTGCGGTGTCCAGGGGCCGTGATTTCGGAGAAAACCCAGAACCCCAGGCTCGCGAGTTTGATTTCCGGGTCACCAGCCCACCAATCGAAGCTACGACGTCGGACACGCACCTTGGAGTGGATGAGTCTATGATTGGTATTGCCCTGGGTAGCCCTCGTTTGTTGGAACAACATAACATTGCACCCCAAGTACAACGAATGCCACCACCCACACCACCTGAGGACGAACGGCCCAAATCGCCACTGCAACGGAAGCCGAGCAAATGGAAAAAGATTGGGGGCCTGTTCAGGGCAAAGAACGCAGTCGCCCCTAATGCCACTAAGCCGTTTTACCAGATCCACGCTACGAATGAGGGGCCGGTGCAGGAGTCTACGCATTCGGTAGACTACAAGTCTCGACGGAGAGCAGGTACCAGGACCGCGCCGATTGAGAATACAGAAGTGTGGCCGTGTCTTGCCTCGGAGAACGAAGCTACAGCCCACCAACAAGCGTCCAAGCCGAATCCTGGATCTTTCCTTCAGGTCGAGATCCCTCAGGTTGAAATGGAAAGGTATAGCGTCATGTTTGGTGGCCTTCTAAACAACGAACGGCCTTCACTGTTGGCTAGGCGAAGCAAGACACTGGATAATCTGACCATTCCTGGCAAAGAGGTGAGTAGTGGTCGTTCAACTTTGAGTCTCACTTCTGCTCATACGTCACAGTCACCATCTCCTTTGGGTCCACCACGGCGACGAGCCACTTCCCCGGCAATATCCCCTAGTTTCAACCTCTTTCCAACGATGCCAGCCAGCAAGGCTGCAAAGGTTCTCGGGACACAAAACTTATCACGGGTCTCAAATCAGTCACAAGCATTGACGTCTTCTCAAACCAAATCTCAGGAGACACTCCCCGAGCCGAACAAGCTCTCACTGGACAGTCGTCCAAAAGCCCTATCATCCCACCGTCCCCAGGCCTCCGTCACATCCTTTCTCTCTGCAACCTCGATAGGCTCTGATGACGAACCACTTCTCATCCACAAAGTCGAACCGGTCCGCACATATGCCGGCATGAAGGAGCCTTTCTGGAGCGTATCACGCCACAGTCCTGCGCCGGTGGCAATAACAGTGCCACCCTCCGATTTCCCGATGAAGGCCAAAAACCTCACCATCAACACGCGAGAGCTTCACTCACGCTCAGACTCGAATAGCTTCAGCTCAGTAGAAACATACCCATACACACCGACGGCGACATCGGCATCCTCGCCCATCCTCTCACCACTGAGCATAGCATCTCCGGCCAGGGGTCAAACCGAAGCCATAACCACGACAGTACCCACCTTTCCTCCACCACGAACAACATCCCGAGCTGGCCACAATGGAGCACCATTACCAACCATCGAAGTCTCCATCGCGCGCTCCGTCTCTGTTTCAAAGGGCAAAGGGCAGGTTCTGGTCCCCGTCAGAACGAGGGCTCCTCAGCTAAACTCGAGCAATGAGAGGCTTGTTGTGAGACAAGCTAAGACGCCCATGGTTACTGGCCCAGCTTACGGTCATCGGCCCGGTCTTTCCCAAGATGTGCGTATCGAGACAGTGTAGGTTTGTCTACACACTGGTTTTCTGTCTTTTATGAGGGTCTGGATCGGCTTTGGGTTTATTCTGTCTGGCTTAGCGTGGATACAATTATTGTTTCATACCCCTTGTGATTTGAGCAGGTTTAGTATGACAGTCTTCTTTGCTTTCGGTTTTTTGGGTTGATGTAGTTAGGTTTCTTCGGCTTACAGCGCAGCGTAGCGAGCATGAATCTTTTTAATTGAACCCTAGCTTTTTGGTTCTCTCAGCATATACCTGCTTACTGCCCCATGTCTCGCGTTGGCTCTTTTGCTACTCGCTTTGTTCAAACATTTTAACGTCCATGGGGAAATATCGCATTCCTTATGGGTGACCACCTAGTCAAACATACCCTTGCTTGGCACACAGATTCAGCAACTAAAGACATGGAGTGACTCGGTATGATCAACATCCTGACTCTCAATTGTCATATCATAATTACCATCAAATGCTGCCTTATGCAGCTATACTTGGCGACTACAGTTCGGCCAGAAATATATACTGTTTTTTTATGCTCAGTTTTTTGAGTTCTTGAGCCATTACTGACCGCAGCTGGCTGGAGAACGAGTTTTTAAAGTATATCTTCGGCATTGAGTTATATGACCCATTATAAAAATGAACAAGCAACTGCGAGGTCCATGACCAGTTTATAACTCCTGTGGATCAGTCTGCTCTGTTAAGTCAACAGTCATCATTCACTGCAGTCCGGTGGGGCCGAGGATTTCCCCGACTGCTCCAGCTCTTCTTTGTTTCCTCTTTATCCCCTCACCTGCTCGCATCCTTTCTCCCTGATTTCCCCTTCAACAGATTCTCAGATTTGCTTTGGACTACGTCGTCAAGCCTCAAGATGAACGAAACAGGATCCATCGAGTCACAGTGGCTGGCTCAGCTAGCTGCCATGCGCCAAGCCATCGCAGATTTAAACCTTACCAAAGACCCCGCCAACACCCAGCTCGCATACGGCAGCGATCTCGACCTCGACCTAGACGAGCACTCCTCTTCCGCTGGAACCGTCGACGATGTCTGGGACCTGATCAGCTCTGACGATGAGTCGGCGAGCGAAGGACTCTATGAAATCGATGATCTCCCCTCCCCTCCCGCCTCCGAGCAATACGATCAGACGTGGCTGAAGGAGAGATCCCAGGTTCTCGCTTCACAGCAACCTGGGATGGACTCGAGCGAAATAGCGCAGCAAATCATAGCCGCACTAGCTACCGACAGTGGCGATGACGAGCTACAGATGTCCCTAGCCGAAATCGTGGGATTTGACGACCTGGATTTCGTTATCGAGTTGATCGCACACCGGAAGGAAATACTAGGGAGCCTAGATGCTGGTCCGAGGAAAACCCAGGCCCAGACGGATGGGTTGGCGTCTGGACGATTGCAGACAAGGGCTGAGAGAGAGCAGGCACTCCGGCGGCAAGACCTTGAACATAAAAACGCAGTATTGATGCCCGAGCAGACCCGACAGGGACCTAAGTACCCGCATGTCTTCAAAACGCACGACTCGAGGAATACGCTCGCCTTGAATGGAAAAAGCTACGGATTGCCAGTGGGTAGTAGGCAGATTGACGAGCCAAAATATACGGAGGTCGAAGTCCCAGCTGCGAGGGTCGGGACCATTGCACAGCAACAGAAACTAGTTCCGATCTCGTCTATGGATGGCCTTTGCCGGGGTACCTTCAAGGGCTACAAGACATTGAATCGAATGCAGAGTTTACTGTACGATGTCGCCTACAAGACTAGTGAGAACATGCTGATTTGCGCACCGACTGGTGCGGGTAAAACCGACGCTGCTATGCTGACAATCCTCAATGCTATTGGGAAGAACACAATCCCAAATCCTGCTGAGCAGCCCGATGCAACCGAGTTTTCTGTTCTAGTGGACGATTTCAAGATCGTCTACGTGGCTCCCATGAAGGCCCTCGCGGCCGAAGTCACCGAGAAACTCGGGAAACGCCTTGCGTGGCTCGGAGTCAAAGTTCGTGAGCTGACTGGTGACATGCAGTTGACGAAGCGGGAGATTGTGGAAACCCAGATCATAGTCACCACCCCTGAAAAATGGGATGTGGTGACGCGAAAGAGTACCGGAGACACGGAGCTCGTGCAAAAGGTCCGCTTGTTGATCATTGACGAAGTCCATATGCTTCATGATGAGCGTGGTGCGGTCATCGAGTCATTGGTGGCTCGTACCCAGCGACAGGTGGAAAGTACCCAGTCGCTCATTCGTATCGTCGGTCTATCGGCGACCCTGCCAAACTATATTGACGTCGCCGATTTCCTGAAGGTCAATAAAATGGCTGGATTGTTTTTCTTCGATTCTTCATTCCGACCAGTGCCTCTTGAGCAGCATTTTATTGGTGTCAAGGGGAAGCCGGGCTCCAAGCAATCTCGCGATAATATTGATACTGTAGCATTTGAGAAAGTTCGGGCCATGCTTGAGCGAGGACACCAGGTCATGGTGTTTGTTCACTCGCGCAAAGACACGGTGCTGACAGCGCGCATGCTCAAGCAGATGGCAGTCCAGGATGGCTGCGAGGCGCTCTTTAGTTGCCATGAACATGAAAATTATTCCAACGCGCTTCGAGATATGAAACATGCTCGTGCTCGCGAACTCCGTGACCTGTTCTCAAGCGGGTTTGGCACGCATCATGCCGGAATGAGCCGGAGTGACCGAAACCTCATGGAGCGTATGTTTTCTGAGGGGCTGATCAAGGTTCTCTGCTGTACAGCCACGCTTGCTTGGGGTGTTAACCTTCCGGCCGCAGCGGTCGTCATCAAAGGAACTCAGCTGTACAATCCACAAGAGGGTAAATTCGTCGACCTTGGCATCCTGGATGTCTTGCAAATCTTTGGCCGTGCTGGTCGTCCCCAATTCCAGGATACAGGTATCGGTTTCATTTGCACGACTCACGATAAATTGAACCACTACCTGTCTGCAGTAACTTCGCAGCAACCGATCGAATCTCGCTTCTCGAGCCGATTGGTGGATAATCTGAACGCTGAGATTTCCCTAGGAACAGTGACGTCGATTTCAGAAGCAGTGCAGTGGCTGGGTTATTCCTATCTATTCGTGCGCATGAAGCGTGAGCCCCGGAACTATGGCATCGATTACACTGAAATGATAGACGACCCTGGGCTGGTCCTAAGGCGTCGCCAGCTCATCATTCAGGCTGCGCTTGTTTTGCAAAAGAGCCAGATGATTATCTACAACGAGACGACTGAGGAGCTCCGAGCTAAGGATGTTGGACGTATTGCAAGTCAATACTACGTACTCCAGACAAGTATTGAGATATTCAACGAGCTGATGCGGCCCCGGTCTGGCGAGGCAGACGTCTTGCGAATGATTAGTATGAGTGGTGAATTTGATAATATCCAATCCCGCGAAAGTGAGTCGAAGGAACTCACTAGACTTCGCGACGAGGCAACCCAGACTGAAGTGGAAGGTGGGAATGACTCTGCACAAGCAAAGACCAATATCCTGCTTCAGTCTTACATTTCTCGGGCCAAAATTGAAGACTTCGCCTTGGTCTCGGACACCGGGTATGTAGCGCAAAATGCAGCTCGTATCTGTCGCGCTCTGTTCATGATTGCATTGAACCGACGCTGGGGTTATCAATGCCAGGTACTTCTCTCTATGTGTAAGTCTATCGAGAAGCAGATGTGGCCATTCGACCACCCATTCCGCCAGTTCGACCTGCCGCAGCCGATTTTGAGGAACCTGGAAGAGAGGCTGCCGTCATCATCCGTTGAGTCGATGAGGGATATGGAGACCGCGGAACTTGGCCAACTTGTCCATAACAACAAAATGGGCAAAACATTGGCGAAGTTGCTGGATAACTTCCCAACGCTAAGTGTCGAGGCTGAGATTGCACCGCTGAACCGTGATGTTCTACGCGTGCGCCTGATGCTTTATCCCGAGTTCACATGGAACGATCGACACCACGGCGCGTCTGAGTCTTACTGGGTCTGGGTCGAGAACTCAGAAACTTCTGAAATCTACCATCATGAGTACTTCATTCTCAGTCGAAAGAAACTCTACGATGACCACGAACTAAACTTTACCATTCCTCTTTCCGATCCGTTGCCGAGCCAAATCTATGTTCGAGCGATATCAGATCGTTGGTTGGGAGCAGAGACTGTTACGCCGATATCATTCCAGCACTTGATCCGTCCGGATACGGAGAGCGTGTATACAGATCTTCTCGATTTGCAGCCACTTCCCATATCTGCTTTGAATAATCCCATCCTTGAAGAGCTGTATGGGCAGCGTTTCCAGTACTTCAACCCGATGCAAACTCAGCTTTTCCACGTTCTATATCACACCGCGGCGAATGTGCTTCTTGGATCGCCGACCGGTAGTGGAAAGACAGTGGCTGCAGAGCTGGCTATGTGGTGGGCTTTTAGGGAGCGTCCGGGCTCCAAAGTTGTGTACATTGCGCCCATGAAAGCGCTTGTTCGCGAGCGTGTAATGGACTGGGGGAGACGAGTCACAGCACCCATGGGCCTGAAACTGGTTGAGCTGACTGGAGACAACACGCCTGACACGCGCACAATCCGAGATGCAGACATCATCATCACCACGCCGGAAAAGTGGGACGGTATCTCCCGTAGCTGGCAGACCAGAGATTATGTCCGCAAGGTGAGCTTGGTCATCATTGACGAGATTCATCTGCTTGGCGGTGACCGTGGGCCTATTCTCGAGATCATCGTGTCTCGAATGAACTATATTGCCTCACAGTCAAAGGGGTCGGTCCGTTTAATGGGCATGTCGACGGCCTGTGCAAATGCCTCGGATCTTGCAAACTGGCTGGGGGTCAAGGAAGGGCTGTACAATTTCCGGCACTCCGTTCGACCTGTTCCTCTCGAGATATTTATCGACGGGTTCCCCGAGCAGCGAGGCTTCTGCCCTCTCATGCAGTCGATGAACCGACCTACTTTCTTGGCCATCAAGAACCACTCGCCCGAGAAGCCTGTGATTGTCTTTGTCGCCTCTCGTAGGCAGACGCGACTGACTGCCAAAGATCTGATCAACTTTTGCGGAATGGAGGACAACCCTCGTCGTTTTGTTCGCATGTCAGAAGATGACCTGCAGTTGAACCTTGAACGGGTAAAGGATGATGCTCTGAGGGAGGCGCTGTCCTTTGGCATCGGCCTGCATCATGCTGGTTTGGTAGAATCCGATAGGCAACTGGCGGAGGAGCTCTTTGCCAACAACAAGATCCAGATCCTTGTAGCCACCAGCACTCTTGCGTGGGGTGTCAATCTTCCTGCCCATCTTGTTGTCGTCAAAGGAACGCAGTTCTTCGACGCCAAAACAGAGGGTTACAAAGACATGGATCTGACGGATGTTCTACAGATGCTGGGTCGTGCTGGCCGTCCTCAGTTCGATTCGTCCGGCATTGCGCGCATCTTCACACAGGACTCGAAGAAGGCGTTCTACAAGCACTTTTTGCATACCGGTTTCCCTGTTGAGTCTACGCTTCACAAAGTCCTTGATAACCACTTGGGCGCCGAAGTATCCGCGGGAACTATTACCACCAAACAAGATGCTCTAGACTATCTCACCTGGACGTTCTTCTTCCGGCGTCTGCACAAGAATCCGTCCTACTACGGCCTGGAGATTTCAGCAGATCAGCACAACTCTCTCGAAGCTCAGACATTGGCGCAAGACTTCATGATCGACTTGGTCGACAAGTCCCTCGGCGAGCTGTCGGAATCCAACTGCATAATCTTCGACTCGGCAACCGGCGAGGTCGACGCAACCCCTTTTGGCAAGATTATGAGCTACTACTACCTCGCGCACAAGACGATCCGGTACCTTCTCTCGCACGCGAAGCCGTCACCGACTTTCCACGACGTCCTCAGCTGGATGTGCTCCGCCACCGAGTTCGACGAACTTCCCGTCCGCCACAACGAAGACCTCATCAACGCCGAGCTCTCACGGAACCTGCCCCTCTCCGTCGACCCAATGGGCGACCTACCCATGTGGGACCCCCACGTCAAGGCCTTCCTCCTCCTTCAGGCCTACATGTCTCGCATCGATCTTCCCATCTCTGATTATGTTGGAGATCAAACATCCGTCCTCGACCAGAGCATCCGTATCATCCAGGCCTCGATCGATGCAATGGCGGAGCTGGGATACACAGCTGCATGCCGCACGTTTATTACTCTTCTGCAGAGCATTAAATCCGCCCGGTGGCCAACCGACCACCCACTCTCCATCCTCCCAGGCGTCAACCCATCTAGTGACACTGACAACAAGAGCCCTCTCCCGCCAACCCTAACCGCCCTGACTTCCCTACCCCACGGAGCAATCACATCGCTTCCGGGTAAACTTCACCTCCCAGGTCCCTCGCAATCTCAGTTTACCAAGGCAGTGAGCCATCTCCCGCGACTCGCAGTGTCCGTCCCACGATCCTCCGAGCGCGGCATAACAGTCTCCCTAACGCGCAATAACCGCCCCAATAACTCAGAGTTTCGCATCTACGCGCCGCGATTCCCTAAGCCGCAAACAGAGGGTTTCTTCTTGCTCGTTTGTGCCGCGAAATCTGATGGTCAGGACGGAGACCTGGTGGCGCTTAAGCGTGTTTCGTGGCCTACTGGTAATAACAATCACAGCAATAGCGGGAAAGGATCGAGCAGAGGCAACCATAGCGGAAAGGGCCGAGGACACGGGCACGGTCCCGTGTCGACGAATTCAACCGTCAAGTTCCCCCGTGGTCTCCCGGTTCCAGACCGTGTCAATGTCAGGGTCATGAGCGATTCGTATCCGGGGATGGAATGGGTGGTTTCTGGCGTCGAGGTTGTCGCTGAGGCTGGTGGTAGTGGGAAGGGGAAGGGCAGACAAGTTGTGCCTGAGTCGAGTGTTCCTGTGAAGGAGTGATCGCTTGTTCGGTTTGAAGACGAGTTTGGTCTTTTGGTCTGGGGTGATCTGCTGCGTTGTCTGTTATTTAACTGGGGCTGTAACCCCTGCTCATGGGAATTCCAATGCGTATGCCTTATTATTGACAGGTTTTCTAGTATGGACCACGGAAGCATATAAACAAGATCGGCAATAGGCCAGTTCATTTACCTTAAAAAAAACTCAGATTGCTTGGTCCATTTCTCTGAGTTCTTCTTTCTCACCTTGCCTGGCCACCTGATTACAGATTCATGACCTGTTGGGACGCTGAATCGACCATCTGTCTACATGAATCAATTGGCAACGGGACAAGTTCTGTACACTGACTGTGGACGTCGTGACACTTCGTTTATTGGGTCGCCCGTCGTACGGAATGGGAGGGACATATACAAGTGCCGTTTGTCGCACTCAGCTCATCTCGCCCCTCGATATATATCCACTACTCCCACCAGACAAACATGGATATATGGCATAACATACGCTATTGCGGGCCACACAGCACGGCCCAGCTGCCATATTGAAGAGCTTTAAGTATATTGTGAAATAAATTGCTACTTGGTAATGGGATGTGGTACACTGTATAAAGCGCGGGTCAGCAATACTGGATCTACGATGAGCGTTTGAGTCCCGTGTTTTACCTAAAGAGTTTGTTATAGCCTATAAAGTCTACCGAAGGGCTGCAAATCAACAAGTTGGTTCCGTGGCTCAGCTGGTTAGCGCGTGGTGCTAATATCTGACTAACATCGGGTAAACGCCAAGGTCGAGGGTTCGATCCCCTCCGGGACCATCTTTTTTTTCGTTCTTTTTTTTCGCCAATTGACGAAAGGTAAAAAATAACAACTCTCTGAGACTGCATGCAGATTCATGTTTCCAGAGCATCTTCAAGGCAGGCACCGAGCCACTCTGACTGCCGTGTCAGGTTAGACATCCAGAGCGCCAGCTGCAGGTTGCTTCTAGTAGTTCCCTTATAGTTCCAGCTCTGCAAGGTTTATTGACCTCGTGTATTGTCCTCTGGGCGTGTGGTTAGGTCTACCGGAAGACTGGCTCGGATCCTACAATGGATTATGGCTATAGAGCGGCTGGGGAAGGCATCCCGCGGTGGGTGCCATCTCGTACTGACTGCCACTGGCCCGAGCGAGATATGCTTGTATTGCCAATGGAGTGAAGAAAAATGGATTTAGAGCTTCCCAAATCTTCATACCTTCGCCCTCCGCCTCCCAACCTCAGCCTGGACCTTCTCCCATGACCTCCATGCCCTCTCTGCCGCGATCTCAGTCTTATACTTCTCATCGCGCATCCGCCGGTCAAAGATCTCCATCGACACCCACCCCCCGAACCCACTCTCAACAACCCAGGCCCTCACCACATCCACAACAGGCGTATACCCACCGAACTCCGCCTCCAAGGGAAACGGCCTTGCGTGCTTCGACCACGTGAACTCAGGTGCCTCGCCCTCAATATACCAGGGATGGTTCTCGGAGAATGGCGGATCAAAGCGCTCTGCATCAGACAGCTGCACGTAAAACAGCTTGTCGAGCGGGATCGTTTCCACAAAGCGACGCAATGAAGCACCCAGCTTCTCCGGCCCATCGGGGTATACCCCCGACTCGGTGAACGGACTCGCCCACAACTTCGTCACCTCGTGGAAGGTATCCAGGCACAGGCCGAAATTCGATCTGTCCACGAGCGTCGCAAGCCGCAGCGCATCTTCCCACGTCGAGTACCACACCCCCCAAGACAGCGGCTCATAAGCAATGGAGATAACAGGTGAGGACGAAGCAGCCAGGTCCGCGAGCTGCTGCATCTCCGAGACAATCACCCCCTCGTCGCCAACACTGTCTGTTCCGTACTGCGAGGGGATCTGGAGGTACGAAGCGCCCAGGATGCGCGCGAGATCGACCCAGTGCGCGGCGAAGGCGAGCCGCTCGGCAAGCGGGGTCTTTGTGCCCTCGTAGTTCTCGAAGGGCGCGAGCGAGATCAGGACGACGCCGAGGTCGTCGGCGAGCTGCCGGATTTGCTTCGCGCCCGTGAGGATGGGGATGTTGTGTCTCTCGCTGTAGCGGGAGAGGTCGGTGTAAACGATTTCCAGGCCCTGGAAGCCTTGGTGCGCCGCGGCACGGATCTTGTCGTCTAGCCTGTGGGCGGGGTTCTGGCCCAGGCAGGAGGTGCCGACTGCGATGTTGTTTGGGAGAGGCATGGATTCTCCAAGGCTTGTTCTTCTATAGAAAGCCCCAATGGCCTTATTTTCCGGGAAGGGGAATGCGCTGGGTGCAGCCCGAGTCAATATTGTATTGATCTTCGAGCTCTTTAGAGGCTCCAGTGTTGTCTGTTTTGTCTGTTTTAGATATCTATCCAAGCCAGGGCGCCCTAGTGTTCTTGTACGTCGACCCTGGGCGCGGCCGGAAATCGATTTCCAGCGCGGTCTCGGACTTATGCTGCAATGACGCCAGCCAGAACCCCAGACCCCCCGCATCAAGATAAAGACAGTGGACCCCCTCGGCCTCAAAGCCGCGATGTTCCGGTATAGTATGCTAAAGAAATTTGGAAAATATGCAAACGCCCATCGCCAAGCTCACGCACCGTCCGCTAAGCGATCCAGCGCCTCCCCCTCAACCATCATCTTCAACCACTCATCCATCGCCTTCGCACCAACCTGCTTGTAAAACTGAATGCTCGGCTCATTCCACGTAAGCACACTCCACTCCAGCCGCCGCCCCCTGACCTCAATCACCTTCGCCGCGAGCCACCGCAGCAACTTGAACCCGTACCCGTTCCCGCGGGCCGCGGGCTGCACATATAGATCCTCGAGGTAGATGCCCGGCGCCGCGCGCCAGGTGGAGTAGTTGTAGAAGAAGAGCGCCATGCCGACGGGGGAGGGCGAGGGGTTCTGCGCCGTTGCGGGCGGCGTGATCAGGGCTGTGTACACGGAGCCCCGCTTTGGCTCGTCGTCGGGAAAGGAGAGCGTTGCGAGGAGCGACTTCTCGGTTGCTTCGACCTCGTGCAGGGCTTTTTCGTACTCGGCGAGTTCGCGGATGAATTGCAGGATTAGAGGGACGTCTGCGGGGCAGGGGGTTTGGTTAGCGATGGATAGATAGGTGGGGGGCGAATGCGCGCGCGAGTCTTACCCTCCGCTGTGGCGAGTCTGATTGTTGGCTTGTCTGACATTGTGGGCTTGGTGTTGATTGTGAGGATGCGCTGGAGAGGATTGAAAGAGGCAAGGGATGTAACTTGTAAAGCGTTGAATCAGCAATGCGGAGAGAATTTATCTGGAGATCCGTCCAACGGTCTCCGCCCTATGACATCGGCTCGTTGCTCCACTCCGTAGTCCGTACTGCAAGACAGGAAGCAATGGAAATCGGAAGCCTGGTATCTCATTTCTATCCTGAAAGTATGCTGAAATACTCCAAATTAATAGGACAAGACAAGAACGAATTATGTACCCTAGTGTGTCTATACTGCAAGCAGGCTATGTCTCGCCTACTTCGAGGTGATGGCCGCCATCCACTTTTGCTCGTCCGTTCTATTTCCAGTCAGTGATGAGGTACAGGCAGGGTAAAAGAGCAACTCACCGGTCAAAATGCAGAAGCATCCCCAAGACGGGGATTAGTTGCTTCTGATAATTCTTGTCCCTTTGTTCCAAGAACTGGAGGAGCACGTTCTTGAGATAGATGTAGTCGATACTGCCAGTGGGCGTATCGCTTCTTTGCGTGGACGGGCTGCGCGTCTTTGGAACAGGAGACGTTACGCCTTTCCGGGATCCAGAATCAATGGATGAACGTGAAGACTGAGGGGTTGTTCCAAAACGGCTATCATCGGCAAGCATACTTGACTTGCGCATCTTCTCCAACCGCGTGTTCGTCTGCTCCACTGACCGACGCAGCTCAGCCTTCTCCTTCTCCAGATCTCGGACCTGTTTCTCGCTTTCATCCAAGGCTTCGCGCAATCGTGCCATGGCCTGCTGAACATCGTGGAGTTCCTGAGTGGCCGTCTCTGCCTGTGCTTCAAGGTGGTCACGTCTCCGCTTCCAGTCCTTCTGCGAGTGCTCCAGCTCCTCCTTGTCCTCTTCTGCGCTTCGTAACGCCTTCTCCATCTCACGAAGCTTGGTTTTGAGGTCCTCGAGTTCGCGGGCCCGACGTCGACCCTGAGCACTTGCTTCATCCTCAGCACGGTCACGCTCTTCAATGGCCGCCTCCATCCTCTCCTTAAAATCGCGGGTCTTGGCCTCAGCCCGGCCCTCGATATCGTTGAGGAGGCGTCGCATGGTTTCACCTTCACGTGTCCGTTCGCTGAGGAGGCGGTGGGCATCTGCTAGTTCCTCTTCTAGGCTCTCGCATCGCTCCCGAGCTTCCTTCATTTGCATGCCGATTTCGGATGCCTGATCGCGCATGCTGTTCATCAGACTCTGCGCACTGGAATGTTGAGCTGTTTTCAGCTGGATTTCCTCCCGCAGCCCATCCAGATCCTTGTTTAGCTGCGTTGTCTGCTGCTCGTATTCACGTAATCGTGACCGCGCTGCCTTCAACTCCTCCTGTGCGGCTGTGAGTTCCGACATGACCTTTTGCTTGCCCTCAATGGCCTCCTGCTTTCTACTCTCCGAATAACGCAGGTCAGATTGAGCAACTGTCAGATTTTCTTCCGCTTTCAGTCGACTATCCAACTCTTGCTTAATCTTTTGGTTAAGAGTCTTTATTTCTGTCTCGCGATCCGAAACTGAAGTCTTAAGGCTCTTCAACTCTGCTTGCAAATCGTCATGCTTGCCTTCCAATGTTCTCAGCTCTGCTGTCTTGGCCTTTAGCTCATCCTTTGTCAACTTGAGCTCTGCACTCTCGCCTCTCAACTTCTTAAGCTCTGGTTGGATTTTCTGAATGGACTCGCGCAGTTCAGTAACGTCCTTGAATCTTGTAGTCGCCAGCTGCTGTGCAGCAGAGAGTTCTGTTTCAATTGTCGTAAACTTCACCTTAAGACTTTCGTATTCATCCGTAAGGTCGCTATGAGCTTTCGCGGAATCCGCCGACTTCGCGTCATTTGCTCGAAGATCTGTAATCTCTGCTTCCAGCTTGGAGATTGTTCCTTCCAAAGCTGTCTTCTCTGCCACAAGCTCCTTAATCTTGTCCTTGGCCTCGACATGGTCCTGGCCAATATTAAGAAGATCGTCACGTAAAGACTCAATCTCCTCCTTCAAATCTTCTTCGCCCTTCAATCTGGCATCAAGACGATCGATTGCCTCTTCCTTGCTTTTCAGCTGTTGCTCTAGATCCACAACCTTCCTCTCAAGCTCAATCAGGGTCGAGCTCGAATCCGCTGCTGGAACGGTTTGTTCAGCGGGTTCTGGAGCAGCGGTTTCTGCCGGCTTGCCGTTGTCCTCGCCACCTTTGCCGCCCTTCTTCTTCTTGTTCTTTTTCTTCTTACCCGCGCCCGCTCCTCCTGTGGCAGCAGCAGCAGCAGGAGGCTGTGATGTGGTTTCGGGCTTTTCTTTTGCTGGTTCCGAGACCTGCGATGGGGCCAGTGTCTGTCGAAATTCCTCGAAGTTGGCTTCCCGGCCGTTCGTGACTTTGTCCTTGGATTCCTGCCATTTAACGTTGTCCTGCAGGTTTCCGTCAAGGAAGTCAATGACCTTCTTCAACTTCTCAAAATCTTGTGTTTTCTGGTCCATGTTTGCCTTTAGACCTGACAACGTTTCCTGTGATTCTTTGAGCTGAGTTCGAAGACTGTCCACTAGCCCTTGTAGCACCCCAAGCCGCTTCTCATTGGCCTCCTTTTCCTGCTTGACCTCGTCCAGCTTCAATGTCAGCCCTGCCTGCTGATCAGCGTCTTCAGACTTGCTGGCCCGCGCCTGTAGCTCTTTTATCTCGGCGGTCTTGCTCTGCAAATCCTCCTTTAGCTTCTCGAGTTCCGCATTGGTCTCGGTCACAACGGCTTCTGAAGCTTCAAGCTTGGACTTGAGTTCATCCATCTCATTTTGCTTGGAGGTCCTCAGTTGTTCCATATCCGATTCTTGCTTATCCTTGAAATCACGCAGCTCTGTAAGCTCACGCGTAGCAGACTCGAGGTTATGAACCATACCCTCGGTGGACTCGCGTGCCACCGACAAGTCGCGCCTCAAGTTTTCCGTCTGAGCTTTGAGACTCTCGATCTCTTCTTGCCTCTCCTTCAATTCAGACTCCAACCGGGGGATTTCATTGTCAAAGGAAAAGAATTCCTCGGACTCCTCCTTGGTTTCTTTGGAAGACTGCTTCGGCGATGTGGTGCGATCTTTATCATCTTTCGGTTGCTCTTCGCGACTAGCGGCTTGTTTCAAGGTGTTCAATTCATCCCGCGCAGCCTTCTCGGATCTCTCCGCAGACTCCAACTTACCCTTGAATTCGTCTCTTTCAGTTGTGACCCGTTTGAGCTCCTCCGCCACCAAGTCTCCCTTGAGCGAAATCTGATTGAAGTATTCAGTTAGCGCTTTGGGATCGGCGATCGAAGTCAACGGCGTGTTCTCCCGCAGGGCTGCCTCAAAGGGCTCGATCGACAAGACACGAGAATGGGCCGCCCGATATGCCTTCAAGAGCTCTGTGTGCGGAGGACATTAGCAGTCTGGTGAGCACCCATCTCTATCACATGACGTACCCTGGTAACGCGACTCCATTTTATTCAGCCGGCGCAGTTTCGCTTTCACCTCAGGCGATAACTCCGTCGACTGCTGGCTTGCCTCTGTCCCGGGCATGCTCCCCTTCTCGGTTGCTGCATCCGCTGCACCCTCGGCCTTCTCGGCATTCTCTCCTTGAGTGTTCTCAGGGGTGTCCGTCGACTCCGGCAGGGGAGTGGCGGACCTGCTCGACGCATCATCATCCCCAATAGCGAATTCTTGCTCAAACTCGGTAGGGTCGGGTCCGCGCACAGGGGTTCCTGTATTCCTCCGGGGGCGGGAAGGTCGTCTGCTTGGGGAGGTGTTGCGACCCGGCGGGCGTCGAGCGGAGTTGGAGCGGGCGAGAGATTCTTGCGATGATCGTTGTCTAGCCTGTTCCTCCGCTATGCGCGAGTCTATTGCTTCACGTAGACGCTATCCAATCCATCGCCTGTTAGTCCTATGAGCCGCAAAGCCTCTCGGAGCGGAGAAGCAGTAGACAAATCCGGCCGAGTTGACGAACGTACCTGAAACATGACTGTGGCGGGCCTTTGGGCCAAGGCCACAGCAGATACTAATAGGGAGAGGCAGAAGAGAAAGAGACGAAATAATACAACTAGAGCGAGAAGCAAGTAAAAGACTGGCAGAAGGAAGAGCATGAGCTCAAACCGAGCGACAGTCTACAACTTACAAGGAACGTGGCCAGGCGGAGAAAGGCCGGAGTGGC
Organism: Aspergillus mulundensis; assembly: GCF_003369625.1. Classification (NCBI taxonomy): domain Eukaryota; kingdom Fungi; phylum Ascomycota; class Eurotiomycetes; order Eurotiales; family Aspergillaceae; genus Aspergillus; species Aspergillus mulundensis. The sequence goes on along the minus strand of NW_020797899.1, from coordinate 860,151 downwards.
AGAAAGTCTGGCCAAGACACAACGGCACTGCCCAGTGTCTTTCAATGTTGATGTGGGGTCAATTACTCCATAGTCCACTTCTGACGGTTGTTGTATCATTTTCTTTGCGCTAGTTCTGGTTGTAGCAATGCTCCGGGATAAATCCTCGAAGCTGCTCATGTGAATGTATGTGGCTGCGGATCTTACCGTATGGTGCTCTTGCCTAGGTACTACTACCTAGATAGTCCGCAAAGGTGCAACATACATTCTGTTGCGATAGCTAAATAGTGTGTAACTCCAAGTAATTATCAACCTGCTTAGCTTAAAGCCATGCATGAAGAAAATATCGTTGTCATTCTATTACTTGGGCATACTGATTTGCTCGGCAGGCCGTTTGTTAGACGTTATGATAAAGAAATCATGTGAGCTGCACCAGCCGAAGGAGTTCCCGATCAACGGCCCAGGTCTTTCGCTCCGCAACCACACTGCAGTCCTCTCAGACTGGACTAAGAGAAGCAAGAGACCTGGGTCGCGTGGCTCTCTAGATTTTGGAGGCTTTGCGATAACAACGCGCCCTGTCTCGATCATCACGAGCTCATCCTCCCTCGCGATTAACCAACTCCGCAGGAACGCAGATCGACAGCCAGCCAACGGGCCATATGCGGGCACGTTGCGGCTCGCCTTGACGATGGTGTCGCGATTTGTCTGGACCCCGGATCATTATAGCGCTGCCGGGGGAGCAGCCCTGTGGCCTTTGCCTAGTAGCTGCCAGGTTTAGCGTCGTCTCTTCCAAGCTTCGACGTGAGAATGGCCGACAGTGGAGCATGTGTTCCCTCGCCCAACCTCCCGGACCTAGGCTCTCTACATGCGTCACTGTCCTCTCTCCCGGACACCACCACCTCAGTCGCCACGACCCCCTCCCTGTCGACCTCGATTCCCGCCATAAGCGCAAGCATCTCCGGCTTCCCACGCCTTTCTACCCATCTTCCCCCGCCGCCGGTGTTGTCCCTTTCGATCCCTACAACCATGGTGGGGTGGATCGGTTGGGTGTTTTCCCTGGTTTTCCAGACCATTCCAAGTATTCTATACTGGATAATCACCTTCTCGACCATCACGTTGCCAACATGGCTGTTCACACTCTTTTCTATGAGCTTGACGTTTACGATGAATTTCACTACATTGTAAGAGCTACTGCCCCTACGCGTTCAACAATTGTCCCGCGGAAGTAGTTGCTGACATGCGATTGAAACACCTTTAGACTATTGATCGTGCTGGGCCTAGTCTCGACCATCAGTTGGTTCATCCGCTATCGGTTCCTGAATATGTACAGTCGCCTTCCCCCGGAGCCTCAGCGCAAGGAACCGCAAATCGATTTGTTCCCCGATGTACAGGAGGGCGACTCGAAGCCGGGATTGGCCAATTACTTAGATGAATTTCTAAGCGCGATCAAAGTCTTCGGATATCTCGAGAGACCCGTTTTCCACGAGTTGACACGCACAATGCAAACTAAGAAGTTGATTGCGGGCGAGACCCTCCAACTTGAGGAAGAGAAAGGGTTTTGCCTAGTCGTGGATGGGTTAGTACAGATATTCGTCAAATCCATGCGGGGTGGAAAGCACAACCTGAATAGCGAGGTCTTTGAGGTGTCTTCCGACGAGGAGGATCAAGCTCGAGATGGGAGACAAGGGTATCAGCTGCTCACGGAAGTGAAGAATGGCGCCTCCATGTCATCCTTGTTCTCAATACTATCCTTATTCACCGAGGACATCCGATTGAGGGCGAGTGAGGACTCGCAGTCAAGTATGTCCAGCGTTCAGCCAAGTCCCGCCCGGGTGCCCGTGCCGTTTATGGATAGCCCAGGTGGCAAGCTAAATGGATCGCCTATGGGGGTTTCCAAGCATCAAGAGGATGATAGCTCAACCATTAATGGTGACGGGGAATCCCTACCTCCGGTGCCGCCCCTGAATCTAGGAGAAAGCCGTACCTCGTTTTACCGCCACAACGGCCGCTCGACTTCGGAACGGGTGCATGGGAACCGCAGGAAATCAGTTCACCCCGACATCGTGGCACGAGCAATGGTAGACACAACCATCGCGATTATTCCTGCTAGTGCTTTCCGACGCTTGACGCGGCTCTACCCTAGAGCAACTGCCCATATCGTCCAGGTGATTCTTACCCGACTTCAGAGAGTTACATTCGCAACGGCCCACTCCTATCTTGGCCTCACGGATGAGGTCCTCGGAATTGAGAAGCAGATGACCAGGTTCACAACATATGACTTGCCAAATGATATACGCGGATCAGCTCTAGATCGGCTGAAAGACAAATTCCTCAAAGAGAAGGACCGTCTGGGTTCCGAAGAGGTGACCAGAGGGATTGCACTACACAACCCTTATGCCGGCAGAAGACGTCGGTCGAGCAGTTTCATGAGAAAAGAGGCTGCTCTCAAAGCCAAGTTGCCGACGGCAAGGCGACCTATTTCCTTTGTAAACTCGGAAAGGTCTCCCAGTGAGCGCGACACAGCTGGAGTTAGTCCTGGGGACTTACTCTCCACCATTCAGCTCTCTAGGTTTGGGCCTAGGCATGAGCAGTTTACTACCACTCCGAGACTCCATTCCCCACTAACCGAGAAAGAACACTCGCCTCTCCGTCGTTCCTCACTCCAGAGAAAGGATTCAGTCGACGAAGATACCCTATTCCGCGAGTCGATTTTAGACTGTATCATGAATGGCATCGGTTTGACACCCCGCTCACACGATGCGCTTCGAAAAGGGAGTCATTCTGGCGAATCCCCAAAGTTAGTCTCGTATGATTCACGTCGCCAAAAAGCTGTTTTCAGCAACAATGCGTTTGGCTTTATGGATGCCTATGAAGGGTCTGGGGATGCCGAAACCGAGTCCATGATGTCAATGTCCGTCACGAGTGCTGGTGGTACATCACCGATTGTTAATCTCAGGGAAGAGCTACTCAACGACATAGAGATCGTCTACTTTCCTAGAGGCTCAGTCCTAGTGGAACAGGGTGAACGACATCCGGGTCTCTATTATGTGATCGACGGCTTCCTAGACGTGGGAGTCCAGGTTAATGACACGGGGGAGGATCTTGTCGGGACGTCCAGGCCGGGCCATGCGCAACCTGAGGAGGAACCATTCCCAACGTTGAAACGAACACAGACGGCTACATCACGCGTCGCCACTACTGCAGCTCCCGCCAATGAATATAAGCGCAAAAGACCTTCTCGGAAGTCTCTTTACATGATTAAACCTGGAGGAATGCAGGGATATGTTGGCGCCATGGCTTCCTACCGCTCTTATACCGACGTCGTGGCTAAGACGGATGTCTACGTTGGATTCCTTCCGCGCGCGTCCCTAGAGAGACTGGCTGAGCGGTATCCAATTGCTCTATTAACTTTAGCAAAGAGACTGACAGGCCTTCTTCCGCGCCTCCTCCTCCATATCGATTTCGCCTTGGAGTGGGTGCAGGTGAATGCCGGCCAAGTCATCTATCACCAGGGTGACGAGAGTGATGCTATCTATATCACTCTAAACGGCCGTCTTCGGTCAATTCATGAAGGAAAGGCAGGCAAAATGACCGTGGTCGGCGAACATGGACAAGGGGAAAGTGTGGGCGAGTTGGAAGTCATGACGGAATCGACACGGCCCGCCACATTGCACGCCATACGAGATACCGAGCTGGCGAAGTTCCCTCGGTCCCTTTTCAACAGCCTTGCGCAGGAGCACACTGGGATAACCATCCAGGTCTCCAAGCTCATTGCTCAGCGAATGCGAGATTTGGTCGAAAATCCCATGACAGAGCAAGGCGAGCCTGGCAATACAGGTAGTGTCAAGACTGCAACATCAACTCTCAACCTGCGTACAGTTGGCATTCTTCCCATAACCACTGGCGTTCCAGTCGTGGAATTCGGCAATCGGCTACTGAATGCTCTCCAACAAATCGGGGTCACCGACGGTGTAACATCCTTGAACCAAGCGGCTATTCTGAACCACCTTGGGCGGCACGCTTTTAGCAGGATGGGAAAGCTTAAGCTTTCGCAGTATCTAGCCGACTTGGAGGAAAAGTATGGGATGGTTCTATACATTGCTGACACCAACGTGAACTCACCATGGACGCAGACGTGCATTAGCCAGGCGGACTGTATCCTCTTGGTAGGTCTTGCGGAGTCTTCTCCAAACGTGGGCGAGTATGAGAGGTTTCTACTCGGTATGAAGACTACAGCACGGAAAGAGCTCGTCTTGTTACATGCGGACAGATACTGCCCCCCTGGAGTTACACGCAAGTGGCTCAAAAACCGTGTGTGGATTAATGGAGGGCACCACCATATTCAAATGGCTTTTAGACTAACAGCTGAGCCGTCGCATCCTCAAACGAAACGACTTGGCACGGTACTCAAACAAAGAGTTCAGATTCTGCAGGCCGAGATTCAGAAATATACCTCTCGTCGCATTCGACAGACGCCGCTTTACTCGGCCCAGACACCATTTAAAGGTGATTTTCACCGCTTGGCACGTCGCCTCTGTGGCAGGGCCGTTGGTCTTGTTCTCGGAGGTGGTGGTGCAAGAGGTATCGCTCACGTGGGTGTCATCAAAGCTCTCGAGGAGGCTGGAATTCCAGTTGACATTGTTGGTGGGACATCAATCGGTGCCTTTATTGGCGGGTTATATGCCAGAGATGCAGATGTAGTTCCAATGTACGGCCGAGCAAAGAAGTTCGCCGGCCGCATGGGAAGTATGTGGCGATTTGCCTTGGATCTAACCTACCCGTCCGTGTCGTACACCACCGGCCATGAGTTCAACCGCGGTATCTTCAAGACTTTCGGGGATAGCCAGATCGAAGATTTCTGGCTCGAGTTCTATTGCAATACGACCAACATCAGCCGATCCCGGGCTGAGTACCACTCTTCTGGCTATGTCTGGCGTTACGTGCGCGCGTCAATGTCATTGGCAGGTCTTCTTCCGCCCATTTGTGATGAGGGAAGCATGCTTCTCGATGGTGGCTACATCGATAACCTCACCGTAGCCCACATGAAGACACTGGGCGCAGACGTGATTTTCGCAATCGATGTTGGCTCCATCGACGACAATACTCCTCAAGGCTATGGCGACTCCCTATCAGGCATGTGGTCAGTCGTCAACCGTTGGAATCCGTTCTCGTCCGTCCCAAATCCCCCAACCCTATCAGAAATCCAGGCACGCCTAGCGTACGTCTCGTCTATTGATAATCTCGAACGGGCCAAGAACATCCCCGGCTGTCTCTACATGCGCCCTCCAATCGATCGGTATGGAACTCTTGAGTTCGGCAATTTTGATGAAATCTACCAGGTTGGTTATGTCTATGGTAAGGAATTCCTGCAGAAACTCAAGAGCCAGGGATCTCTGCCACTTCCGGAGGAAACGGAAGAGAAGAAGAAGCTTCAGCGTACCCTCGCACCTCGACGTGCCAGCATCTAAGCTAGCGGCTCTCATCACGAAGTTACGGACTCGGTGTTATCGGCGCTCGGTATTTTGAGCCAATATGTGTGATTTGTTAGAGATAGCGTGCTTGATAATGTAACATACATATACTATGATTTGTAAGATGAGTATACGTAGGTAGCTCCATACCTATTGCTGTTTCCTTAACCTCCCCTATCGTGCCATTCAAGCCTACGCTAAACCCACTCTTCAGCTATACCACCTCTTGTTCTCCTCCCCTTGACTCACCCCGTAACTGGGCGCGTGCTCAGCTCAGGTTTTGCCAAATGAGCAAAAAATTTGGAAGAAGAAAAATTAAAAAACAGATGGTCCCGGAGGGGATCGAACCCTCGACCTTGGCGTTTACCCGATGTTTAATCAGATATTAGCACCACGCGCTAACCAGCTGAGCCACGGAACCAACTTGTTGTTGCGGTTGTTTGTCTTCTACACCATATTCCGTAATTGTAGTTCTCTGGTACTCACACCGTACGTAGGGCTTAGACCCAGCAAGTGCATATATTTCGTTGCTGCCCTGAACCAAGCTTTATACGGAGTACCTATCTTATCATCAGGTGTTATTCCACTTCACAGAAGAGTTGATCCCTTCTTGACACTAACAACAAACATCTGCCAGCTCCTCTGTAGCGATGCTTAAAACTTGAACCTGCAATCCACAGATCCAAGCCATGGACCTTGAAGGACAATGATGCCACCAATATGCGCCACCTGATCTGTATGATGCTTGCATACTTCTGATCAGTGAGATCATACAGTGTCAGATGTAGATCTTGCGGCGGTGGCAGTGCCCGTGCAGCGATCGAGTCCCCGGCGGCGCCAAGCCTCGTGAAGCTTCGTGTCCAGCTCGGCTGATGACGACATCATTTCCCCCATCTCCTTTATTTTTATCACCGGCCCTCAAAGCGACGTCTTTCGAACTCTCTCTTTTTCCAGATCTGCGCTACATATCTAAGCTTAAATTAGGCCGTGGAACAGTCATTGAGCAGATGGCTTCCTCCGCCCAGAGCGGCTCCCATAACAACTTCTATGCAGACTACGTCATTCAGTATAGCTATGCCGGTGTGGGTGAGAACAATGTTGTCGCAAGGACAATGAGTACATGCTGACCCGATCAGATCCGACGAGGGCTTCCGAAGAGCTAGAGCTCTTGCTCCGGAAACTATGGGAGGTGGGATTGCAGGCGGAGGTGAGGCCGGGCGAGGACTCGAATCTGCTTGTGTTTGTCCGGGCGTCGAGGAAAAAGAGCCTGCAGCGCGCTCTCTACCAGTCACGGTATGTGCTAGTACAGTTGCTCACTTCAGTATTGTTCTAATATTGCCGCATAGCATTCGCGATTGGCTGCATGGCGTCCGCAATTCCGAGCCCGAGGACGAATCCTCCGCCGAACCGCAGACGGAATCCGAGCGACTGCGCATCATTTACCATATGATCACGCTTGAGCATAACGCGGGTGGTGCTGGTATTACCCCTAAGCATGGCCACTGGAAGAATGTGCTGGCGGTCTTTCCGCTCCACGACGAGGAGAAGAACAAGGAATACTTGGCGGATTGGAGCAAGAAGACTTTCTTGTCGGAGGAAGATCTTGATCAGATAAGGGGTAAATTCGGGGAGAGCGTACGTGTCCTAGCCCGTCGTCAGTCGGGCTGAGCTAATACGTTGCAGGTCGGCTTTTACTTTGCGTTCCTGCAATCTTACTTCAAATTTCTGCTGTTCCCTGCGACCTTCGGATTCTCTTGCTGGCTGCTGCTTGGGTCTTTCTCTATAATTTACACTGTGGTTAACTGTTTGTGGGGCGTCATATTCATTGAATACTGGAAGCGGCAAGAAGAGGACCTAAGCTGCCGATGGCAGACTAAGGGTGTCTCTGTTGTACGCTCCAAGAGGCGGGAATTCAAGCCGGAGACAGAGGTATATGACCAGGTTACTGGCGAAACACGGGGGGTCTTCCCGGCGACGACCCGGTTGCAACGGCAGCTCCTCCAAGTCCCTTTTGCTTTGGTGGCCTTGATTGCTCTAGGGGCCATCATTGCAACATGCTTTGCGATTGAGATATTCATATCTGAAGTCTATACTGGGCCGCTCAAGTCTTATTTGGTGAGAAAACCGATCGCAAGCTTTCTATGGTGTGCTGATTTTCTAGGTTTTTATCCCGACTATCCTGCTCTCCGCCCTCATCCCGACTATGAGTGGAGTACTTGTTCAGGTAGCGACGAAGCTTAATGACTACGAAAACTACGAAACCCAGACCGCGTACGACACAGCGCTGACGCAGAAGATCTTCGTGATCAACTTCATTACATCGTACCTCCCGATCCTCTTAACAGCCTTTGTATATATACCGTTCGCGAGCTTGATCGTCCCCCATCTCGATGTCTTTCATTTGACCGTCCGGCCTTTCGTGTCGAAAGAAAAGGCAACGACCGCACACGAGAACTTCACCATTAACCCCGACAGGCTGCGGAAGCAAGTCATCTACTTCACTGTCACGGCCCAGGTGGTTGGGTTTGCGATGGAGACCATTGTGCCATTCTTGAAGCAACGTTTCGCTCGCGAATACAAGGAGTACAAGAAGAAGAAGTATGGGCGTGTCAATTCTGGCCTGGAGGGTGAGAAGCACAAGGAGCCGCAGCACTCGTATGACGACCACGAAGACGAAGTCCAATTCCTCACCCGGGTCCGCAAAGAGGCCGACCTTGATGACTACAACGTTACCGACGACCTGCGCGAGATGTGCATCCAATTCGGCTACTTGGCCCTATTCTCTCCAGTCTGGCCGCTAGTCCCGGTATCCTTCCTTATCAACAACTGGGTTGAGCTCCGGTCCGACTTCTTCAAGATCATTGTCGAGTGCAAGAGACCCACTCCCATCCGCGTGGATACCATCGGACCCTGGTTGGACACCCTGGGATTCCTCTCTTGGGTTGGAAGCATAACCAGTGCAGCACTGGTTTACATGTTTAACACAAGCACCAACGGGCCAAACGGCGAGCCCTCAGCCATTAAGGGATGGGCGCTGCTTCTGACTATCTTCTTCGCGGAGCACCTTTACCTCATCGTCCGCTATGTCGTGCAAGCCACGATTGCCAAGTTCGAGCCGCACAACGTCCGCCGCGAGAAGACGGAGCAGTATATGCTTCGCAAGCGGTACCTGGAGTCGACCCTTGGCGCGCGCAGCAGCGACGAAGAGGAGGACGTCACAGCCAAGGACGAGTCCATGGAGCTATCCGATATAACGCGCAAGTCGCTTGAGGACGACGCGCGCACTTGGTCGAAGCATGATACGGTTGCCGAGGAGCGGTTCTGGATGCGACAGAAGGGGTGGCGCGAGAGTGCCCGGGTGGGGGCTTCGATCATCGAAAGCCAGGCGGAGCCGGATACGAAGAAGCAGCAGTAGTGCAGTGCATGGCGAATGTTAAGTTCTTGATTGAAAAGGTGTCATTTTTCTTTGAGATGGGGTTGTCTTGAGGCCGTTGTCGTGAGGCCGTTATCTTTATGCATGTTATTTGTTCTAGCCATTTTTACATATTTCTAATTCAAGCATTATGTATATCTGAACCGCTGGGCCCATTCTGGACGGTTATTGTCTGAATGGGCAGCCATAGCAATGATCCATGAGTCCTGATCGCGGAGGACAGTCTCATCTATCTGATTGATCACACCCTCCTCTTCCCATCTACGGCTGCAGACAGGACATGCTACTTGACGGATGGTGTGTACTCGAGCACATTGTAATCTGAAAGTCACTAGAAGCGCAGTTTAACGGCCTTGTGGTGACCAGCAAATGTTTCGGGGTCTCTGCAGGGTTGCAGGAAGAAAAACCATCATCTGTCGAATCAAAAATGCCTTACAGAATAAAAGCAAAAAGGTTGATTCGTGGTTTCTTTCACCCAACCTACATCTTCCAAGCCGGAGCAGCAATAGTGGACCTAGGATGGAGCCCTAGTAAACATCGTTCTCCCTATGGCCAAAATAAATAGGAGCCACCACCCTGCGTCCCCTTTTCAAAAATACGCTGAGTCTCCTCCCTCCGTCTCGCCTTGTCTTCACTTCCCCATCCCGTCCCTCTTTACACCTTCTCCAGCCCAAGTCTCCCAATTCGAACCGCCTCAACCCAGAATGACACCTCCCATCGTCAAAGTCTATGCAATCGGCCTAAGGGCATGTCGTATATCTCACGCGTCTCACTGCCTGATCAACTTCCCGGAGATGAATATGGACCTGGAGATGTACCAGGACAACTGGGTCTAGTTTGACGGACCTCGGACTTTGTTTACCATGCCCACCTCTTTACGCATGACATGGAATGGACTATGGAGAGGCTTTCGCCGGCCACTAGGCCTTGTGCCTACGCAGTTCATTTGCCTCCGCGAAAGTGGCACCGTTGATTATCTGAGAAGAAGTGTGGTGATCGTCATTGATTACGAATGTGATATGATAGGATGTCCTTTTAGTTGACCTGCGGAGGGGATCGACTAGGTCGACTTTTGCCATTGCTGACATCAAGCGCGGACTGGTTGATGCTTTGCTGCAGTGTATGGTCTCCATCAATCAGGATACTTGGACGGGGCCAGGCCTGGAGGAGTTGGGCATTGCTCCACGAATAGTCGTTGCTGCCACAGTGTTGGGGGTGGTAGATGGTCGGAGCCAGCTAGCATTTGTCCAGGCTAGAAGATGCAAGCGGCTCTAGAAGACAGGGAACTCACAACCAGAACAGGTAGGGCCCTGCCGTTCAGCCCTTCTGCACTCTCGTCACCTACAGAGAGGGCAACTAGGGCTATGGTGTCTTATCTTATCTGCTTCTTATCTTATCGCTCTGCCGCACTAGCCCGCCTTCACTCACCGCTCTGATCTGCCACCCCGTCTCTGGCAGTTCCCGAGTTTCTTTTGCTTGACACCTCAAACAGCGCCCTCCCGATAGCACAACCCCAGCCCAGCTGGATTGTCTACGTCTGTCTAGCCGCCATGTCATCTCCGTTCCATCGCCGCCCCTTTCCTGATTACCTCCTCGCATCTCCACTTGCCGCCTTCCTCTACCCCCTCCACCACCTGCTGCTGCGGCTCCGCGGTCCTCCCCGATTGCCTCCCCCAGACGCCCGTCCGATTCGAGTGGTTTGCATCTCCGATACACACAGCTTGCAATGGGCCGACGTCCCCGACGGCGACCTCCTGATCCACGCTGGGGATCTGTGCAATGATGGTAGCGCTCGGGAGATCCAAGCGGCTGTTGACTGGCTGCGCAAGCTTCCCCATCCACACAAGGTTGTCATTTGCGGCAATCACGACAGCTATTTCGATATCCGGTCGAGACTACCCCAAGATCGCGATCAGTCATTTGCCGCTATCTCTTCATCCACAGCTTCCCTCCGCTCTGTTGACGACTTCGATTCCCCGCACTGCATCGACTGGGCCGACATCCACTATCTTCAACACTCCTCTGTCACTATAACCTTTCCTCCCACACCTCAAAATACTTCCCCCTCTGCCGCTCTATTGGCCTCCCGGCCTCGTTCACTTACGATTTATGGTGCGCCCCAAATACCCGCCATTGTGCCGTTTGGCCCAGAACACGCATTCGCATACCCCGCCCATCATGACGCTTGGTCAGGAACCATCCCCGCAAACACCGATATCCTAGTTACCCACACTCCTCCGCAATCCCATCTCGATTTATCTCCAGTCTATTCCACCGGCTGTCCATTCCTCTTGTCAGAGTCCTGGCGCGTTCGGCCCGCGCTGCATGTTTTCGGACACGTCCATGCTGCGTACGGTCGGGAGCCTGTCTACTGGGATGACGCCCAGAAGGCATGGGAACGCATCTGCACTTCTCGTCGACCCCGGGCGCCGGGGTCGCGCTTCAACTCTATTTTTGGACTCCTGCGCGATCTATTCGATGTCTCCGGTTGGGTTGACGCCGCCCGGGTGCTGACATATGGCGTGCTAGGGGTTGTATGGGCCAAAGTCTGGGGCGGCGAGAATCGGGGTGGATGGATGGTGAATGCTGCATGCATGTACCGCGATTCAGGCCGGCTGGGCAATAAGCCACAAGTGGTAGTTTTGTAGCATCTCTCTGCATCATCGCCGCAGATGTATATACGCGTACGGACTGACACAGTCAAAGAGACTACTGACGGGACGCTATACGGAGGAATCACGCATGTCTGAAGAACATCGTCTCAGCCAGTCTGCTCTACGTCACTGTTTGAGTCAGTATACCGGATGCAGTCCGTCAGGATATCCTCCGTACTCCGTACTTCCCCAATGCAATCCCCAGTCTCCAGCCAGTCCACCCCCAAGGCCAGTCCACGCGATTTCAACCCCAAATCAAGCCTTCCACGAGCCACCACCACCACCACGACCACCACCTACCACCGCCATCATCACCACCACACAGCTCGGGCTCGTGCTCCAAGCCCTCTTTATTCAAAGGGAACCACAACCCAGAAAAATCTAGGTAAATGACGTCGATCGCATCTACTCCGTAGTAGTCTGATCACCGCGCAGAAAGTCCCGCAGACTCCACAGGGTCCACCTCCAACTCCGGCTCTGGGCCCACGCCACAGTCCACGCTTGCCAGTCGTGGCCCAATAATGCGCGAACTGCAAATAATGACTCTCTTTTTGAAGTGATATCTCATTATTCTCGGCGCGGGCTTGTTTCTGTTAAGATTGTTAGCGCCTTGGCTCGCGTATGGTATGCACAGCACAGCAGGAGTAGTCCACACAGCAGTAGACTAGTAATCTGGCCTGGCTTTGACTTTACCGTATGGTAGTCCTGGGTGACGGAGAATTACTCGTAGTTTGTCTAGTCTGTGAATGTACCTACTTACGGAGTACACTGCACCCCGTGAAAATAGTTGCCTTTACCTTGTTTCGTATCCAATGTGCCTTGAGTGCACCGGGAGTGGAAATGTAGTGGTGGTGCTAAATGCTCGTGGGGTGTTGTTGGCATTCATATATTGTTGCATATGGCTGGTGCCTCGACCGCTTTTTGCACAGGCAGAGGACGTCGTCTTAATGGAGCTTGGAGAGCCTCGAGACCAATGACATTGATAAAATCAATGAGCTGGACTAGAGCTACTCCGTAGACTAGAGCCAAGAGTCAAGAGTCAAGACTCAAGGGTAAGACACCTGCAGCCTGCTTGACGCTTGTACCGTCCGACTGCCGATCTGTTACAGACGACGGGCACGGCAGAGTCCTCGACGTCGGGATCCTTCTGGAGTATCAGACTTCTGTCTATAAGGAGCACTGTTTTTCCAGATATCCTGCAGTTTTTTTTTTTTTTTTTTTTTTTTTTTTTTTTTTTTTCACGGTCGGAGATATCACTGGCACCTGTCACTCTCGACACCATAAGGACTGTATGCTACCCCGGGTGTTCTGGTCCTGGCTGGAGATACGGTGAGAGATTGATTGAGACATCTCATCTCATCTCATCCCCTCCCACTGCCTCCACCAAGTCCCGGGCCCCCTCGGGGACCGAGTAAACTGGAGAAATTGGAGATTAGATGCATGGGTGGGCCGTTTCCTCGTGTCATATTATTCAACAGTAGTAGTGATCCAGTCTCCGAGTAGGAATCGTGACCCGGAGTCCGACCGAAAAGGACAACAGACGAATATTTCATGGCAGAGATAATGACGGCGCTTGCTGTCAGGAGGGCAGGCGATCATATGCCATATGCCATGGCTGAATAGAGGCGAGAGATACGCTCTGTCACTAGTTCCAAGCAATGACGTCCGTGGGTGACCGGGCGGCGGAAGAGGCGTCGGGAACGGCTTCCCGAATAACTCCCGAACGCTGCAGCTGGGCCGATGGATGCCGAAGCTGCCAAGGCCAGGTGGACTGGGCAGGCTATACGAGCGCACGCACGGAGTCTGAGTAGTACTAGACAGAACGAGTCAGTTGATACTACTTGGTTGTGAGATCCAGCTGCTAGCGCTGTGTTTTGAACCGTCAACGTGGGCGACAGATGCCGATGCCGCGCAAGGGGTTATAAGATAGGAAAGGAATGACACGGCGATGATGAATGCAGAGCGCAGAACTCGGGCCAGTTACTCTTCAGGAATCCCGGTCGAAAAATCTTGTCGCGAAGCTTGATGTCATGGTGGATCCTAGCACGATGCTTAGCCCACAGCTTCGATGCTTGCGAATCGACGTCGGTCTCCACCCTCGCTGAAATTTGGTATGGGCAATCGCTGCACGCACCGCCGTGGGGAGCTGGATACACTTGGGACCCCTCTGGCGCTGATGGCTAACATCGTTGGACGGAATCGGTCTCGTCGCCACACCCACTCTGCACCGTGTGCATCTTATTGGCATGTTGTCGCGCCGTGGAACTGCAATGCGCTGGTTCCTTGCCTCGAGGTTGAGGGCAGCCTGGCGGAGGCTCGCCTCCCCCGTGTTAGGGCTCGAGGGCTCGCTCGTATGGAGATGTAGAAATACCCCGTCTCGCCCACCCCTTGATTCTCCGCGTCTGGAGTTCCTGGTGTTTTCTCCTCCTCCTTACCTGTTTATTCACTCCTTTGTGTCCTTCCCCAGGATAAACCGGCTGTATCTGGGAAGACGGTCCTTACTATTCGATCTGGCGCGGCTCTCATCCTTACCATCATCATGGCACCGAATTTTGCGGGGTTGTCCGGCAGGAAACTGTCGCTGACTATCTCGACTGTTGCCACTATGGGGTTCTTGTTGTTCGGATATGACCGTAAGTTCTGGTCGCTGATCCTTGATGAATGAAGAGGCTAACGGTGCTGAAGAGGGTGTTATGTCCGGTATCATCAGTGACGAGGCGTTTAACAATGTATTCACGGCCACAAAAGGCGATTCAACAATGCAAGCGCTCGTGACGGCCGTTTACGAACTCGGCTGTCTGGCGGGAGCTATCTATGCGTTGGTGTTTGGGGATCGCATGGGACGACGGTGGATGATCTTCACTGGCGCTATTGTCATGATCGTCGGTGTGATCATCCAGGTCACCTCCTTCGTGGGCCACATCCCCCTGCTGCAGTTCTTCTTCGGTCGTGTCATTACCGGTATTGGCAACGGCATGAACACGTAAGTTCAGATTCCCTGATCTTCTGATGGACTGACCTAACGTGCATAGCTCCACCATTCCTACCTACCAGGCTGAGTGTTCCAAGACCAGCAACCGTGGTCTCCTCATCTGTATTGAAGGTGGCATCATTGCCATCGGCACTGCGATTGCCTACTGGATCGACTTCGGTGCGCACTACGGCCCTGACGACCTGGTCTGGCGTTTCCCCATCGCCTTCCAGATCTTGTTTGGTCTCATCATCGTCGTCGGCATGTGGTTCCTTCCCGACTCGCCCCGCTACCTCATTTCCAAGGACCGCATCGAAGAAGGCGAATACGTCCTTGCCGCCCTGGCCGGCTGCGAAGTCCACGACCGCGAGACCCAGGTTCAGAAACAGCTCACTCTCGAGTCACTCCGGGCCTCTGGCGCTCTCGGCCAAAAGACTAGCTTCCGCGATCTCCTGACTGGTGGACCTAGTCAGCACTTGCGCCGCATGCTCGTTGGCTCTTCGTCCCAGGTCTTCCAACAACTCGGCGGTTGCAACGCCGTCATTTACTACCTCCCTGTCCTGCTGAAGTCCAACTTGCACCAGGACAACGACATGGCTCTCTTGATTGGCGGTATCAACATGATCGTGTACGCCATTTTCGCCACCTTCTCTTGGTTCTTCATTGAGCGAATCGGACGCCGCAAGCTGTTCCTCGGTGGCTCTTTCGTCCAAACCATCGCCATGGTGATCACTTTCGCCTGCTTGATCCCCGGCGACGAGGAAACATCCAAGGGCGCTGTTTTCGGTCTGTTCCTGTACATGGCCGCCTTTGGTGCCACTTGGCTGCCCCTCCCCTGGTTGTATCCAGCTGAGCTGTCCCCCGTGCGCACGCGAGCCAAGGCCAACGCCGTGTCCACCTGCAACAACTGGCTGTTCAACTTTGCTGTCGTGATGTTCACGCCTGTAATGGTCGACGCCATCGGGTGGGGTACATATCTGTTCTTCGCTGCCTGGAACGCCCTTTTCATTCCCGTCATCTGGTTCTTCTACCCCGAGACCGCAAACCGCAGTCTCGAAGAGATCGATCTTATTTTCGCAAAGGGATACCACGAGAACATCAGTTATGTCCGTGCCTCGCACGAGCTGCCCAAGCTGTCCGACGACGAGATCGAGGCCGAGGCTGCTAAGTACAATTATACGCCCGAGACCGAGGCCGAGGTCGAGAAGGGGCATGTCTCGCCTACTGGTAGTACCAGTGAGGATGCAGGACCTCGTGCTTAAACTCGCACTCTACCTCGGGTACCTCGACACAAGGTGCCTACCAAACCTGGAACCCGCATGACGTACTTGGTGGGTGCCAACGAACGTCGGATGATGTTCTTCTGCTTCACTGTTTATGATTTGTACAGTCGCTAGGGTTTGATGCGCTGTGGATGGATGACTTTTTTTGCTTTCTTTCGTATACCCCAGAGTCCCAAACCCGTGGATCGGTGCGATTATTTTTTGTTCTTAGAGTATATACCGTGTCTTGGACGATTGAAATTCAACCTAGATGTATCTTCAGTATCTGCAAATAAGCGAAGTTGTTATTTCAACAAGAACACATTACCTAGTCTTGGCTGCCCCCCAGCTGAAAATGGCCTGGCAAAGCAGTCTCGTTTCGATTCCAGCTGCTGGCGGGGAAGCCACAGCCACAATCATGAGGTGATTCGTAGCCAACTCATCGGGTCTGTCCATCCATTGGTTCTGAATGGTCGAGAGAAGGTTTTCTGCATCGACTCCATGCACGATCGGCGATGCACTGCGTTGGGATCGTGGCTGGCGAGCTGCGCATACGTGCAGGGATGAAGATGGCAGCAAGGGGACCAAGCGGACGAACACCTGATTGCCTGCGCTGCGATCGGCTGATCGCTTTCTTTCAGGTTTCAGCCTCTCGTTTCGTCACTTGCTCTTCAGCCCCCTCCCCCGCCTCCGCTCTTTGGTTTCCTTTTCTTCTCCTTACGCTCCTTGAATATTAGTCTTCTCGCTTCTTACTATCGTTTACTTTTCGACATTTTTTCTCTTGTTGCCGCTGGATCATGCAAATCCAGCTCCCCCGCCCCGCCTAACCCCACCATGAGCTCCTCCCTCGAGGCCAAGATCGTTGTCCTCGGCGCTCAAGGTACCCCAAGCCACGTCTTCCTAACAATGTTCTCGGAATCCAAGCTGACAAACCCTCTGAAGGCGTCGGCAAAACCTCCCTCGTGCAGCGGTACGTCAAAAACGCCTTCAACGCATCCGCCACAACTTCCACCGTCGGCGCCTCGTTCGTCACAAAGCGCGTGCTCGACAGTACGTCGGACACGCTCGTGCGGCTGCAGATCTGGGACACGGCCGGCCAGGAGCGCTTCCGGAGCATATCGCGGCTGTACTACCGGGGCGCGAACGCCTGCCTGCTGTGCTACGACATCACCGACGAGTCCAGCTTCAACGAGATGACGGGCTGGCTGCACGAGCTGAAGCGGAACCTGGCGTCCGACGACGAACCCCTCGTCATCCACGTTGTCGGCACAAAGAGCGATATCGTGGCGGATGACCCCGGGCGCCGGCGCGTGCCATTTGAGAGGACGATCGCATACATCGCAGAGCAGCTGTATCCGAGCCGTGCGTCGACGCCGCCGCCGACTGCGACGCCGGTTATGACGCCGGGATATGCGCGGTCATCGGGTGCGACGATCGGGGTGGGGATGGGGGTGGACAGTAAACGGAACAGCGGGTTCTGGGGTCAGGATATCGGGTGGGACTGTTGCCATGAGATCAGTGCCAAGGACGGCGAGGGCGTCGAGGAGGTGTTTCGGGTGATTGCGCGGAAGCTGGTGGAGCAGCGGAATCGACGCGACATGTACGCGGGTGGTGTTTTGTCGCCCGGGGGTGGTCCCTTTACGCCGCTGGACGCGGGTCCGTCTTCTGCGGGGGCTGGGGTTGGAGGTGTTGATGGGGGAGGCAGTTTCCGGCTTGGAATGGGCGATAAGAGACGGAGTTGGCTTATGTTTCCGCCGAGCAGTGCTGGCGATGACGGGGAAGAGGCGGTGGAGGTTGTACAGCGGAGGGGGCGATGTTGTTGATCAGGTTATTGGCTGCATTAGATGCGTTCTTTATGTTTCTTCGGCAGGCAGCGTGAGTTGGTTGGGTTGGCGTTGTGATATACGGAGTACGATGTTTGTATATAGGGTGCTGGCACCCAGACACGACATGATGGCCAAGATATGTAGTTATGACTTGAATAATGCATGGGTACATTTATTTGAACTGACATTTCTAGACCATCGCAGTATGATAGCGGCCGACGATCTGGCAGTCCAGCCAAGGCAGAGCCGTCGCATGTAAATGAGCGCTGACGATCTCGCTTGAAATCTCTTTGGCCGCGCGTCTGATCAAGGACTAGACAGTCTTGGAAGAGTTAGGACCCGTTATACTACTGTCTTTCGCTCATATTAGATAGATTATCAGTTGAATACTTCCAGTCTGAAGAGGGGACCCTAAAGAACTAAATCGTTCAACGGCTCAACCTGAGAAGAAGGACATGGACCCTAGTCGGTCTCGGGGCCCGTTGAGATCGGACCCTGGACGATAATGATGCATAGTATGGGTTTCAGAGTCGGGGTGCTCTGCAGTCTGGCTGTCGCGTTTTCAGCCGAGGGGCTTATACACCTCATCGGCCGAGAGGATGGCGAGATTGCTGAACCAAGACATAATTCCACATGAAGTTATTTTAGGCGATAACAGACTCTGTAGATGGAGAGCTCGCTGGCTGCGCTGCCTTAGTCAAGCTGACGCTGCCGATCGACCAATCGCTGTCTGGGGCGGACCCCCAAGCCTGTCTCACTTGACGGCCGCTGCCTCCATCTTTTTTCTCCTTTTCCCCTCGACCACGCCCAACGCCGCCCTTGTTGTTCTTTCGTCTTTTGTCTTTTTATTCCTCACACTCTTTTAGTATTCTTGCGATTGAGGTTATGAAATGAGATTGTCTTACCGCATCGGGGCGGCCGCCCTCCTTGTCACGCTCATCTTCCTCCTGGGCCGTCTCCTCAACGTCGGTCCCCAGGTCCCACGCCCGCGGACGCCCTGGGTCTTCAATGTCGGCGGCAGACCAGATCCTGCCGAACTTGCTTCATGGAAGTCGCGATGGTCGACAGCAGAGTCTGGTGTTAGCCCGCAGACCTACGATTCGACACCAATCATCGTCCCCAATGACCGGATCATCGTGATGGCTAAATTGGCCGCGGAGGACACGAATTGGGTCAGCGCCGATCTCGCCGAGTACGTCTTTGACAAGCCAAGGAGGCGGGTAATGTGCTGATTCAAATAGTTGGCGGAACTACATCTACGTCGTCGACGACCCGAACGCGCCGCGCCACACTCCCATGAACAAAGGCCGCGAGGCCCTCGCCTACCTCCAGTACATCGTTGAGCACTACGATGACCTCCCCTCCACGATGGTCTTTATCCATAGCCACCGCGACGGGTGGCCCGGCGCCTGGCACACGGACACAATGGACTACAGCAACGTGGAATCGGTGCGCTCGCTGCAAATCGACTTTGTGCAGCGCAACGGCTACGCCAACCTCCGGTGCCAGGAAACCCCCGGCTGCCCCGACGAAATCAGACCGACCCGCGATCCTCCACGCGAGGGGAAGAACGTCGAGAAGTACTACGCGGACGCTTGGAAGGCGCTGTTTAAAAACACCAACGTCCCCGAGGTCATTGGAGCCCCGTGCTGCTCGCAGTTCGCGGTCTCCCGCGACCAAGTCCTCAAGCGGCCGCTGAGCGATTACCAGCGGTACTACAACTGGGTGCTTGAGAATGACCTTCCGGACGATATGACTTCGGGAGTGATGGAGTACACATGGCATATTATTTTTGGACAGGAGCCTGTTTAGTACGTTTTCCTCCTGATTTTCGGAATCCATCGCTAACCGCGTAAAACTCAGCTGCCCCGACGTTTTCCAGTGTTACCAGGACGTCTACGGCAACCCCTACTTCTGGTGATTCTTGTACATACTTTGACCATCGCTATTTTTCCTGACGACGACATACGTGATTCTCTTCTTCTGCCGGCCAAGGCGTCTGTTTTTGTATATTAATCGGACTTGCATTAGGGTGCTTATTCATATTATAGACTTCCAGAGCAAACTTGTTTCGTTCTCATATCGTTCAACCTTTGAACGCGTCGGGTCAGGTCCGCCGACTGCATTCTTGTCCCATCTTTACGGCAGTTATGTGTGTGCCCTTGCATGGAGATAGATGTGACCCGACCTCCGCGGCGTAAGGCGTAACCCGTCTAGCGCGGAGTAAGACATCTCCGGGGCCCAGCCATCCATGGAAAACGCAGCCGGCGTGACAGATACCGAGCTCTGTGCATATGGCGCATGGCGATACCCCGACCTTGGTACATGCTGACGGGAGGCGACCGACGGAGTCGGATTTTGTCATTGCCCGCTAGGTAGGCAGGCGCGACGGGGGCCATGAGAACTCCCAGCACCTTTTACCTTCATTCTCTACGAAATTCATACTCTTTATCGACGTTCTTCGTGTTAGGACGTCGAATTACAATATTCGTCGGTTGTAGCTATACCTAATGCCTACCATACCTCCATTCCCTCGGCACAATCCCGGTACCTCTGCCGGCCCGCCTGCCCAGAAGCTCAAATGCAAATCTCCATTCTCGGCTCTCGGCGATTGGACCATGTCATGAAGCTAAGACTTGATAACTCGAACAACTCTAGCCATCTGCAGTTGCGAAGAGTTTGGGCAAGTTTGAGTATTACCTGCTCTGCGTTGGCAGTCTTCGATGCAAAGCCGTAGAGCTGGTTTGGTGTCCCTCTGAATCGCCACCGCGTCTTGGAACCGAGACGCAAAGGTTGCTATGTAACTCAACTATTCATTTTGTAAGAAGGCAGGATAAGTCCCACCCTCGACGGCAAAGAGCGGATCCAGGAAGCGCGACATCAGAAACCACGTTTTGTCGTCATATCAGCCGCGTCCGCGGTTAGAAACAAAAGGACAACAGCCGGGGCGATTAGGTAGCGGGGAACGATCTTGTCAGAACAACTGCGGCCCATGGACGGCTAGCATGCAGCATGGGTACACCCTGTGGCCTGCATCGATCAATACCCACAGGCTGCCGCCCCACAGCGCTAACAGCCACTAGTTATTATATCCATACAATTACATAGAGATTCTGAATAATAGGCCATAGGCTAAGTAAATTATAAGTAACAAATAGTACTATAAAAAAGGGAGGTATAATTACAACTCTTTGCTCCTAAAAAGTTAATATAAGTGTTAGAAATAAGCAGAGAGAGTTAAATAACAAACTTACTGTTTAGGTATTACATGGCGCTAGCAGCTTACTAAGTGGACCTCAACGTGTGGGTATCGATCGATGCAGGCCAGAGGGTGTACTGAATAAAGCCTGGCCCCTCTTGCGATGGTCTCTGGAAGCCTTACCCCTCCCATTGTGCAATGAACAACCCCAGGAACCAGAAGAACAAACCCAGAGGGTTTTGCATGTTGTACCTTTTATGCTAGTCCTCTAGGACATGAATCGTACTTGTGGAAAAGGATATTACTACATTGTTCCTTCGCTTTAGACTCTAGATTGTGTTTGGGTAGGTAGTGATATGGTAGTAGTAGTACTCGGTGTAGTACTCGGTACTGTTGATGTAGCGGTCTTGTCTTGACATGCACTCTATGTACAGAAAAACGGCGACAGAGCTTCTAATTCCAAGAGAAATACAATAAGAGGTATTCTCTATTTGTAGTAAATAACCCGACATAAAAAAGAGAAACCAAAAAAGAGGAAAGAGCACCCATCCAGCGCCAGTGCTTGGGTATCATGAAATAAGAATATTCTCTATGCACCATCTAGTATGCCCCGAGTTCTGTCCCAGTTGGTTATATTGATAGGCACGGGGATGATTAAATACTATGGGTGGATGGAGGTTTATTGAAGGGTGAAGGCACTGAAGGAGGCAAAGTTGATGGGGGTGATGAGGAAGTTAATGAACTTGAAAAGTCACTGCAAGCAACATAGAAAGTGAATGAAAGCAATGATCAGGTAGGCCAGTGAACGGCATGCCTCTACACATGGAAGCTGGGAAGTTTGAAGGGTTATGTTTCTGAACGCTAGCCTGAGACAAACAAAACAAGTCAAGTAAATACAGTAAATCACAGAAACCACAGATGGACCAGTCTGCCAGCATTCTAGATGGTTGTCCCGACTATTTGTTGGTGAACGTGGGGAAAGGAAGACACATTTGCTGGAGAGAACTGGGAGTGTCCGTCGTTTTGGGGACCGGGTCGGGGACCGCCGTTTTGGCCCTCGGGGTGAAATACAAGGACGGGTCGGCATCAGGCAAGCGGGCAAAAGTCATCTTGCCGGAGAGAGCGGGATCATCGAGGTTGATCACATTGTTGAGAGACTCGCCGGTGGGAATGGTATAGGTATACCAGCAATCGTTTACCTTTTTGACGGGTGAGTTGTCTCCAAGCGGTGAAAATCTCTTGAACCACTGGTCGATGGTTTCCTTGTCGGCCGCGACGAGCAGCAGTCGGTCTCTCCCCCAATGCCTCGAGTGACCTCTCTGGTGGGCAACTCAGCTACCAAGGACCCATGAATATTGTGGTCAGGTTATCACTCACCTCAACTTTAATAAGGTAGGCGTAGGCGGGCGAGTGCATTGCGGCGAACGTTGTCTGGGACAAAGATGAACAGACGAGAAGGAAAGACAGGACTGGAGATGAAGGCAGGAGAAGAAATGCAAGAAGGCCCAGGGCTTTTATCTTCGTGGGCCAACCCTACCCAGGAAACCCACGGTTCAACTCTTACTTCCATGTGAACATTGCATGCACGATGGTGGCGCAGCCTGGACGTTCTGATGTTGCGCCGAGTCTTTCATGCATCAAAGACCGGGGCTGCTTGGCCGGTTTTGAATCTTCAGGTCTTCGGGACCACGAAGTGTGTGGGTCAGAAGGTGATGTTTTGACACCGGCAGGACTGGAAATGCCAGCTTCTTCGTGGTTCGCGATGTTTGCTACTGCCTGGTCCCGTTTGAAATCCAACAGCGCACAACGCGCCCCTCCCTGCTACCCTCTGCACAGAGACAGAGGAAGTAGCGGTCAAGATTTCTCTTAATATGGCCGTCATTCCCGGCTCAGAATTCTCTAATCTTGTCTTCCTGCTGTGCTGTGGCGCATCCTCCTTTGTCGCTCGGTCCTCCCCTCAGAGAGTCCGGTAACGAAAAGCGCCATTTCCTCGTCTTTGAAGAATTCAAACTGGCTAGCGGTTCCTCTGCCCCTGCGAATTTGCCGTTTGTCACTGGGCAAGGTATTCCGGCGAGGATAGACTGTGGTCTGATGACTCCAAGAGAAAGTTGTGGCTCCCAGTTGGCGAAAACGCCTCAGTCATTTGGATCTGGTGCTCGCGCTTGGTCATGGCGCTCATGAGTTTGCCAGTAAACCAGCGACTAGATGCAAACTTCGACCTAGCCATCTCTCAATTGTCTCCGCCATTCGACGGACCCAATGAAGCCACGCTGGCCAGGGCAGTCTTTAACAGCATATGCGTCATCAGCGGCCTGGTTGATCCCACAACGCCGCCGGACCAGCAGACAATAATAGCCCCAGGGAACAGCCAGTTTGCGGTGGAATACGCCGACGGAGCCTCGTTCTACGTAACGGCTGATCCAACTATGTCAATCCGCTGGCCATTCGATATTATGAGGGAAGACCTGTTCCTCGATATCCAAGAGGGGACAGACGAACAGTATAGAGAATTGGACGAGAACCCTCGGATCCTGGACTTCGGGGTCCTGAACCAATGCGGAGGGCTGGGTCTGGAACTAGTGGACTCTCTCATTGAGCATCTGACTCTGAAAACTCGTGGGGGAAGCCGCGTTCTCTGTATTTTTCGATATCCATCGCTGTGTTTGGCACATCTCCGGAGAGATGTGCAAGTCAAATTCGGTCCCTAGTATGTCCCGGACCACCCTCTCGCTACATTGACTTGGTTACTGACCTATCAGTGTTGCTCGCGTGCTCCCGAAGACGCCGCTCGACGTCATTTCCATACGCCCTAACCCTGTAAGCAACGCAGTGCCGGACAACGGAGTATTCGAGGAGATACTCCTTTCATACAGTCTGCTGTTTTCCCAGTCAGGGGAAGCAAGGGTTCTCCTAAAGCAGGCACTGGGCAAGGAGCCTTATGGTAGCATAGAATGCTGCAATGTTTGTTCGACGGATCGGGTATTCGTTCGCGAGAACCGTCTGGGTGGGATCCGTTCGGCTGAGCTGGGGATGGACGACACTTTTTCTTTAGCATGCATACTATTGGGTACCGCTATTGCTTTTAGCACGTGCTTGCTGCATGCCGTTGGCCCAGATCAGAACCTGCAAGTTAATCAATCATCTGCATTTCTTTGTCTCCTGGCCTCGTAGACGGTACGAGTCAGCAGTCCCAAGGATTGGAATGGCGGCTTTGGTAAGTGTAACATCACGACCTCTACTCGACAGACATCGAGCCTTGACGCGTCATGCGAAGGAGAAGGAAGCATACCTAGGTAAGCACCCGGACTATCTCAGACTTTCTGGGTGTTAATCATGCCCATCAAATTGAGTATGCAGACTACAGTTCCGATCCGCCCATCAGTGTCTACCTCTGGCATCGACGTATGTCCTGCATACAGCCTATTCCTGTGTTTAATGCCTGACCCAGAACACCGCTACGCTACATGGCCACAGCAGCAGATCTGGCTGCGTTGTCCGATTGTTACGCCAGAGTCGACGTCGACCCTCTGGGACCATTTCTTTTGTCCTTTTTACATTCACATGTAGCTCAGAGCCCATGGTTCTCTGCGTTACGATCTCTTTATTAAGGCTGCTTATCTCACACCTGATGGCCAAGATTTGCCGTTGACCCTGTCAATAGAAATAGAGACATGATTTTACTATCACCGATCTCTGGACACCTATAGAATGGAGTGGCGTTTCGCTTCAATAGAGACTCCGACAATCAAGGATGGGAACCAGCCTACGAGCTCTACCTATTCAGACCCAACGGAACTCGACTGTATTGGTTCATATGTCTGATTGTTCTTCCTTTGTTTTGGAGAGCGAATCGCTGCTAGGATCGGGCAAGCCTTACCGAGGACGACCCAAACCAAATAATCAGCAACGTTGATCCCACCGTTGATTCAGCATTTTCTTTGTCGTTCTTGAGAGGATTCATACTCCAGATGGCCATGGAATCTTGACGCGACATGCGAAGGAGAAACATAAGTACCCGGACTATGTATCCATTCCTTTACCTCAACTTCTTGAACTCCCGACCATCTGAACCCTCCGAACCCTCCGAACTCCTCTGACTTTCGTCTCTCCGACTTCCCCGCGACTTGATCATGGACTTTGAGGTGACCCCTGAGAAATACAAGTCTGAGACACCTGTCAGCGTCTACCTCTTCGGCTTCGAAGTATGTCCCGCATCACCCTATACTTGATCGTAATTTCCAACTCTTGCTCCTTTGGTAGGAGGAAGCTGGAGACGAGTTCCCAAAATTCACCCGCAACGACCGCCACCTAGTCACTGCACCAAGTCTGGAAGCCCTGAATGACTGGATCAAGGCAGTCAACGAACTCGCCAAAAGTGGATGCGCCAGTGCATTCCAGGGGGTTCCCCTGCTGGAGGCAAGAAGTGCTCGCTGGCTGACATTCAACGTGGCAAGGAAGGATGCAATCTTTGGAGCCGGAGATCTAGCGGTGAAATACAGAGGAATGGTTGCCATTACACGTCTTGCTGCGGAAGCTCAACTGACTGCCGACCAATCTACGGACCTCCGAGTGCTCACCTAACTCTGTGTTTTCTACTATGTATGCGTTTCATGTTATCTGTTCTGTGTATCCTCAAACTCATTGCTCTTGAGCCACGAATAAATGTGTTGCTATCGCGGTGACGGCAAAGATAGTTAGCAAGGGTGTCTGCTTGCACCGTACATATGCAATTACCAATTCCACTTCTACTCATCTGCTCCCGCTTTCAAAGGCCTTGGAAGTCGGGCCAAAATGGTCGTTAGTGAGCCATATTCTTCCTACGTACGCGCAGACTTTCTAGCTAGTTGGCCTAGAGCTAACCCCATAGGGCCCCGCCCTGCTTACCAGGATAGTTAACTTTGTGGGGATGTTCAAGAATGAAGCTATTCAAAGCGAACGCCGGCTCAGAGCACACTAGGCCTAAAAAGGAAAGGCCGCTTGGAGGATCTCGTACCGATATTCCGCCCTCCCTCCAGCAGCGCCTCCCTCCACCTCCCACCTTATTTCCATCTCAGTCCCTGTGGGCGTCTTCGATGCGTCTCGTCTGTCGCGAATTTCCCTCACCGACTCTCCAAACAGTTCGTAACCTCGCTGGCGCAAGCTCATACCGCTCAGTGCTGTCAGCAGCCCCTTTCCTGCCCAGCTCCCTGCGATATACGAGGCCTTGTCTCTCCAGGTCTGGCAAACACGATGCGTGATAGGCCACCTACCGAACGGGACCTGCATGCTCCCGAAACCACATTGGCGTTTCTTCTTGCTGAGAGAAGCACTGCGGCAGACCTCAACCCCAGCGCTTGAACGAACGGGCAGATTGAAGCAAGTTGCTCTGGACCAAATCGATGCTCTTCAAGAAGCACTTAGGCGAGAAGGTCTGCCTGAAATTCCGGCGCAGGATATGGCTTCGTAAGGGTCTGATTTGCATCGTTGAAGAGCCTCCAGTCCGCTGACGGCAGCTGACCAGGCCAGTTTCAGATTCTGGTTTTCGTTGGGGGAAGGATCGGTCTCAGGGCGAGGGAACGGGAGCTGTGCTCCTGGCCAGATCGAGAGCGACCAGCTCGAATGAAGGGATACGATGCGATGCGATGCAATCGCGGCGACCTTGCTCGACCGATACTACGGCTTTCAATTACTCAAGGCATCAGAAGCCAGGAAGAGCTTCAAATCAAGAAGCGCATATAATGGTGCGAGCCAGATTCAGAGTCCACGAGAAGGCAGGCCGCACGATCCGGCAACGATGCAATCCATCCTTCCGGTCTTAGACATCCTGGAATCTGGCCCAGCTTCACCTCGTCTTGTCAGCAAGACACGTTGGCTCGTAAACGGTGAAATACCCCAAGCTTCCCGTTCCCCTCAAGGACGCATCTTCGTGGATTTCGCTTGTTGCGCTCTTACAACTATCATTCATAGTTATCAGGCACACGCTGTCGGGACTCAGATCCTTTCTCACCAGAGCAATCAAGAACGAAAGCACTCTCGCTTTCCAAGAGCCACGACGCATCTCATCAAGCCACAGTCTCCAAACGCTACAGAAGCAATGTCGAGCAGCAGTATTCCTGTGAGTTAGCCCTGAAATGTAAAAAGCATGACTAAGTTCCTGGTCGCGTTTGATACCAGAAATCTCCCACTCGTCGTGACTTTATTCAACGCTTCTTTGGTTCGAGCAATACAGACCCTTACTATCCCGGACTCGATGCTTTTTGCCAACACTTGGAGGAGCAAATCACAAAACTTTTCTTGGATCCAGACTTGCGTGAGATCCAGGAACTGGTTGTTCGACCTTTGAAACCCGACTGCTGGACTTGGTGTTGCGCTGTCGTTGACTGCTGGCAACATTGTGAACAGATGGCCAATCCGAAAATTGGAGAACTGCGCGAAAAACTGGCCCCAGGAGCCACAGGAAATCAGATAGCTTCTGTCCACCATGCAGTTTTGAGCACGCTTATTTTGCTAACCGCGTCCATGACGCCCATGGAACGCAACAAGGACCCCGTTGAGCCTGGACCAGAAGGTCACGCTCGTTACTTGTTGAAGGCCAAGTACGCCGGTCGCCCCTACTCTGTAGAAGCCTCGGACATAGTATCTGTGACGAGTGTGCTGGCACATTTCAGAGAGCTTGATTATAGTACGCGGCCCAGCACGGGAGCCGAGATTTCGCAACCTAAAGCCTCCCAAGATGACATTTTACGTCTAGAAGATGTGAACGCTTCCTCTCTGGCAATGTTTGCGCAGTTGAGAATCCATTGGGTCGATGACCTGCCCTCTCACTTGCATTTCGATAAACGGCACCAAACATTGTCCGTGTTTAAATACCCAACTCTCTGCGCAAGATATATTCTCAAAGGCTGCGAAAACGGGATCTCAAAGTATGTTACTCAACTGCTTGTCTTTTACTCAAATCTCCAGGTTTTAATCTTGCTGTCTTGATGGATCCAGATTAGCGCTTCTTGCCATGGACGGTCGTCTTCTTGACCTCTATCAAGTAAACGGTCTTCTTGACCTCTATCGAGAGGTTATGCTTTCTTATAAGCTACTATTTTCCACGCCGGCTTCACAGCGACTATTGAAAAAGGAATTAGCAAAGTTAAAACACGTCGACCACTTTCTTGAACGCATGACCAAGCCCCACAACAACGGCGAGGGCTGGGACTTGGAATCGCTTTCTGTCTGCGGCAGGTCACGTTTGTTTTCTCGACGGGCAGAGGCGAATCCGCTGTTCATACCTGGACTCTTTCCGCAATCCGTCAAAGCCGATGATGGCCAGCTCTTAGATTTGAAAGCCTTTTCAGTCCGCGGCGACCTTCCAAGATATGGTTCGAGGTTCCTCACCATTCGAGATTACACCAAGCAACAGGAGCCGAACACGCTCAAGGGCGTCTTTTGGGACCAACGGTCCTTCCCAAGATGGCTAACCTTTTGGTCTGTAGTGCTCATTGGGATAATTACTATTGGCTTTGGTTTGGCTGAGTTGATTGTCGCTATAAAGGCGGATTAAAAAGGCTTCTTGTGAACCCCAAGTCCCTCTTCACTGAATCATCTCTCGAATCTCATCATGTTCTCTGATTCTCCCATGCATACATGATATCGCGCACTTCCCATTTCTTTTTTTTTTCTTCTGACTTCATCTTCACCTCTTTGGAAGTGTCCAACCTTCATCCTGTCTTTCCATCCCGTCTTTTCGTTGTCGTCTGTTCGTTGTCGTCTGTTCGTTGTCGTCTGTTCGTTGTCGTCTGTTCGTTGTCGTCTGTTCGTTGTCGTCTGTTCGTTGTCGTNTTCGTTGTCGTCTGTTCGTTGTCGTCTGTTCGTTGTCGTCTGTTCGTTGTCGTCTGTTCGTTGTCGTCTGTTCGTTGTCGTCTGTTCGTTGTCGTCTTTTCGCTGTCGTCTCGTCAGCCTGCTCAAATCCTATCCGCTCTTTTCATTTTCTCATTTTTGATTCATTCCCCCTTTGCCGTATCAGGTCTTCGGCTGAGAAATACTTTCTTTAAGTGCGCTTTAATCTTCAACTCCGACTGTGGAGCCCTGGCTAGTCAAGTGCGGAATTGTGGACCGATCGTTGGTCTTTGCTGCTTGATTCCTTTTGTTGTGGTAGAGGCTTTACCGTCATAGCCAGTCATTTGCGGAGAATAGCGCCTAATCATAATAATATTGCATACTCCGCTGGCGATCTGTTACATTGGCGGCGTTGAGAAACCGTGAAGTCTTTAAAGTTACTCCCCACCGTCGCCCTCGACACATCCTTATGCTTTCATATCACCGTGCACATTGTATCTATTTCGTGTATGTTTTCCCTACTCTAGTAATTTCTTCTTGTCCCCTAGAGTAATGCTTGTCTTATCAGCACTCTAATATTTACTCTACAGCGCCACTTGGCCATACGTCCGGCCTGCCGTAATACTAACCTCTCAATTAGCAGTATCAAGTCGTTGGGTGCGAAATAGCGGGCTCTGTGAAGCCGCCATTGCCGCAACAAAGTGGATTGCTTCACCTCAACGTCCTTCAAAGCGAACGAATTTGCTATGATCGATGGATGAAACCGACGAAATTGCCACTCGACTCTTGCTTTAGTCGAGTCAAGGACGGAGAGAGAAGCGGTGATTGATACCTGCATCCAAGCCTCCCTTTGACGGCTTGACCGTTACCTTGAGTCGTCCCTGGTTGGTGACAGTTTTTGATTATATGCCTTTCCCTTATTGCCATCCTTATTACTGTTTTGCTCACTGTTTGTCTTGCTAAATGAGTCTTTGCGCCTGGGACTGGAGTTCTTATTGGGGTACATGTCTTTTTTTTTCTGGAATTTCTGTCTGTATTCAAAGTTGTTGGAGGTTTGATTAGGGTACAATGCGTCTTTCCTTGCCTTCTTTCGTTCTCATGGTTGTTTTGTTCCAAGGTTGTTTTTCTCGCCGGAAGGTTGGTTTTGCCCTGTATTCAGCTGAGTACGTCTTTGAACCTGGGCAAGAAATTTGATGAGCAGGGGTACATGTTGTTGTTTTTCTCAAATAGCGAGTATAGAGCTCCTGCTTCATGGAAAGGCAAATCTTGCACCGTGGGCTTCAGTGGCTAGATTGTACAGAGCCACATGTTGCTCGTTAATTACTTCAATATCACCCAGTTCACACGCGTGCTCTATTGCTTAATAAATTCAGGAAATAGGACTTTTCACCTAGTAATAACCGCAAGATGGTCATGTTCCTTGCGCTGGAAACGCTGTAGACTGTGTCTCAATGCTCGGTAAGGGCGAATTATTCCGGAACGCATTGTCCCGTGCGCTTCATGGCCACGGACCTGACCAAATGGATGATTAAAAACCGACCGCAGGGCGGGAGCGTCTGAATACTGTATTACGGAATGAAGTTGGATAGGAAAAGCCATAAATAAGCCAGCTTAGCCGTGGAGTTTGAGTCTACTAAACGTCACGACATGACAGGGGCTGAGTAGAGGAAACGAGTGATGGTTCAGTAAGGCGAGGGAGAAAAGACGAGTTTTCTTGGTGAAACCTGTTGGAACTTCTTACTTTTCTCGTTAGGACTCGACTTCCGGCAATTTTGCCAGTGCGCTACCTATGTATACATATGATACGGCAGTCACCACGTACCTATTGACTGTGGCGAGTCTGGACAAGTGCCGCCTTAAGTACCTACCCAGTGATGAATTATGATCGAGAAGTTCTCCGGGGTTTGGTTACATTTCCTAATTCAAAGAAGATAGACATGGAGCAAGGGCATCTCGAAGCTAGCCCTAACCAAGGCTCCCCTTGTCTTCATCAATAATTACACATCCTCATAACTCAGTAGAATTACTTCTATACAAGGTGACTTAGCCCGATCGGCCAAGGCTTCGTGGGTTGAGCAACTGCTAACTATAACTATGTATAGGATATATATCCAGATACATGATAATTACCACAGAAGATGAAGCTATAGACGCGATATATAACAAGAGATACAATAACAAAACATCGCAAAGTCGCCTCGCCCTAGGCCGGGGAGTTTGTTCGCGCATATATATTCCACCTCAGCGTGGTATCCCAGCGCAGTATGGAAAGACTCGCAGTAAAATATTCTTTGAAGACGCTCCATCACGAGCTAGCCCACTGCCAACCATTCCCTTTTATATGGTCCAACCAGTATGCAAGATGCGGAAATTGATAATGGTCGCTGAGATCGATCACGTCCTGATGAAGAGGTACGAGTTGATTGGGATGGCCGGTGGGTTTCTTCCCATCAAAGCGGAAGAACTTGACCTTCTTGCCAATAGCCACGGCTCCGAAGATTTTGCACGAGGCGTTGAGGTTTTCCAAGAGATCGTCGAGGAATTGGCCCTCGATTGTGTTGTCCCATTGGGTCGGGGTGTCCATCGACGGCCGCTTGCATTCGATCATCAGTATATGGCGCTCGGCCCAGTCGGCCGCGACTCTGAAATCGGCATTGGGGTGTGTGGCCAGGACCTGGATGACGGTGACGTCCGGCATGTTGTTGTTGGCCAGGATTGACGCTTTGTACGAATGCCTGTAGGACTGATCGTACGGGAAATAAAGACCGATGATACACTGCCACAGGTCCTGCACTGAATTTTCGATGCTGTTGGGTTTGATTGCATCCAGCGCCATGTGATAGCTTTGTTGGGTCCAGAGCTTTGTTGCGGAGGGACTGAGGTTGGATATCTTGGTAGACAGGATGACGAAGAAAGTGGGTGAAGGTAGATAGATGATAACCTGAAAGAATGGGAAGATCTGATGAGCTGATTGATGGATCAAGTCGTATCATCGGCTGCATCTTGCTCGTTTATATGGCGCTGTCGCGGGTAGCTGCTATTGCGACTTCCTTGAGGAGGATTGCGGGACCAGAAGATAACTGTAAACCAGTGCCAATCGATTGACGCCGTGGTGTCCTGCAGGATTCATCCCGCGCACGGTTGCGACGCCTCTCATGAAGAGTGTAGGTGTATGAGAGCCAGCCAACAGCCGTGCCGCCGTACAATGTGATACTTCTCTCGAGCCGCCGAGCCTGAGACGATTTGCCAGACGCCGTACCGAACTGGCGGGATCACGTCGCGAATGATTGAAGACCAAGCGGGTCTGTCTGATCTTGGCTTCTGAAGCTATTGCCTATAAACTCCGCCATCCGTGAGGTTGAAACGATCTTGAGTTGTACCTATCTGGAGATCGAGGCTCCAGGTGGGGCGACAAAGACTCCTTCTAACAGAGGCCAATTGCCCTCGGGAAGATGGGCCGCTCTATAATCCCCGTCTGTTCTTCGGAAATAGTAGATGCTGTGCATTTTTATCCAACACCTAAGCGCCAACAGCAATTCGTATTATTGTGGATGGATGGATGGACCTGTCATCTTCCTAAGCGACTTGGTTGCTTCCTCCCGACAGAAATCACGTGACAGACCTAGGTACCGTACCGTACGGTAACAAACATGGCGAAGCTCTTGCCTCCTCTCCTTTGCCTTCTTCGATCTTTCCAGCGACCGCGAGGCTGCACCCTTTCTCTGGACTTTCTTGGAAATGCATGGATGGCAATTTCCAACGTCTACTGTCCCTTCTGTGGAGTTATCCTACTCCAGGATCCCTATCCCGAAGCGGACCCACGCCGCACTCGTCCCTGGTACGCAGAGATCCGCGGGCTGGTCATGATGGAGAGCATCTCTCTCACGGGGCTAGGTCTTATCAGCGGACGAAACATCCTGGTTGCCCCGGTTGATAGTGAACTCTCGTACACAGATACCGAGGCGCTGGAGCAATGGGGACTGTCAACTACCTCTCGAGGATCCTGGGCTTTCGGGTTCCACAACTCTTGCTGGCGACTATTGCGCACCAGGCTCGGTTCTCAGCATAGTGAACCTGCCGTTGCTGCGTCTGTGTTCTCTCAGCTTTTCTGCACCCCTTGTCGGAATTCCTCTGCATTCGATCTCGGTCATGACTACGACGGAGCCAGTCACACCCATAAGATAGCTGGGCGCCCAAAACCAGTCGACTTGGACTCACATCTCTACGCTGATCCCTATGTTTTCCTCTCTCTCGATGACTTGGAAGCCGCCGCGCCTTTGGATATCGCCGCATGGAATCGTCAGCGAGATGGATGCACCCCGCAACTCTTTGGCTCGTTCTCACTAGAAATCAAGCACGAGATATTATCATATATGTCTACCAAAGAGCTTGCCACGCTAAGGCTTGTGTCTCGAGAACTGGCTAACCTGGCGGCTGTTGGTAGCCTTCCGCAGTCGTTCTGGCGAAGCAGGTTCCTTGTTGGCCAGGAGGCCGACTTTCTTTTCCCGAATCTCCGCGATAAGCGAGACTGGTGCCGCCTGTTTTGGGGGACTAGGGCTTGCGTACGAAACCAGGGGAGCCTATCTTTGATTAATAGAAGGAGAGTTCGGAAACTTATAGAGCCCTTCGCTGCCATTGTGGAGCTGGACTCGCGTTCACCAACCACTCTATCCGGCTCAACTCTCCGTTTGGCGCAGGGTCAAACGGATTGCTTTCAACTATCCGAGTCTTCGAGCATCGACGGCCCACCTAAACTGCTACAGGAAATTGACTCATTCTCAGGCCAACTCGCCTCTGTGGATGCGGCCGAGCCACTTGTCGATGGATGTCGTACGATCCATCGCAGAGCGCAACTTCCTCAACATTCCTTTGGTAAAGAACACCGATACATAGCAATTACAACCCGCACAATTGGCGCAAGGACTTTTGTGTCCGGAATTGGTTTCTTTCCCTCATATCGACTGGGGAAGGGTTCTCGCATACTTGGATTCCACGATCCTGCCACCGCAGAGTGGATCGCAGTACCATGCGGCTCTTCCCTGTCAGCGCTTGGGGTAGCGTTTTGCTCGCAGGGCCTTACGGGAGTGAAGTTCACATTTACAACCTCGGAGTCGTCTAACTGGGTTGGCGTCATTAATGGACCGGGAGTTGCGCAAGGCAGTCTCGCTGTCCGAGGCGGAGAAGCACAATTTTACTTAACAGCTGGATTGGATGTGAGTTGACATGCCTCTCGTATGATGACAACTTTGTGCTGACCAGACCGTACTCAGCTGCTGAAAATGGTCTCGCTTGGGGTCGGCCAACTTCTTGAGGGCCCTTCCGACGTCTTCCCTGGTACCATCACTTCGCCAGCACAAAGGCATTTGTGGATGCCCTGTCCGCCCCTCTACGAAAAACTAAAGATTAGCACTCTTCAACCACGCCAGGGAAGTCTACCATTCGAACCTCTTCACAACATCGACTTTGGCGGCCCTGGTGGCACGCTTCTACCTTCTCTAACAAGGCTTGTGTTTCACATGGAATCGCAGCCAAATCCGCTTGTTGGAATAGAGATAATCTACAATGAAGGCCACTCTGTTCTTTACGGTCGGAAAATTGGCTGCGCATTGTCCTTTCTGATCGACAGTGTGAACGGCGAACGTATCGATCAGGTTGGTACACTGGGGTGGTCCGAGAACAGTTTCTCGTGGCCGGGCGAAGAAAGCCGGACTCTCTCTCTTGGTCTTTGCGGCTTACAGGTCTGCTTTGTATGATGATCATACATGATTGAAGCTGACCATCGCTTAGATCACAACGGATATCGGCCGCACGTTCACCGTCGCTCCAATCTCATCGACATTAAAGATCAGTGTCGATTCAATACAAACTGCCGAGCCTAAGCACGTTATCACTGGTCTTGTTGCCCTCCAAAAGGTAGGTGCCTTGCGTTATACGCAGGTGGACAAAGTAAATAATACTATTTAGGAGCCAAGGGACCCTTTCACCAAACTAGGTGTCCAAAATCAACCATCCTCGGAACCTCTCGACCAAATTGTACAGAGACCAACCGAATCATCCCATGTTGCCTTGGAAAGGCATCTCGATTCCGACAAGGAGTTCTCGAGGTATATAAGCTGTCCAAGATCGTCTGCTAACTACCAGACCTGGGCCACATTGAAGAACGTACGGAGGATCGAGGTCTCAATCGGAATAGAAGGCTCATCCAGATCCCCGAATTGCATTTCCGGTTTGAAGTTTGTTTACGACAAAGGTGCACCCGCGATAGTCGGACAATGGATGGATGCGCACGAGCAGGGTGTTTTCGAGCTTTCTCCCTATGAGACAGTCTCCTCACTCACCGTTTGGGTAAACCTCATGGCCCAATCGGCGGAATATCCTACTCTACGACTAGGCCGCGTCAAGGCAGTCCGCATCACGACAACTGGCGGTCACAAAGTGTTATTTCATCCGGCTGCAGCTGGCCCGATTTCGATAAGAGATATGCAACACCAGTACGGAGGCGGCTTTGGTGAAGAAATTGTCAGTATCCCTTTCTTCCTTCATACAGGTGGCCTTCTGACATTTCAGCAGACTGATATCCAATGGATCCTAAACTCCTCATATGACCGAGTCCGCGCAATTGTGTCCCAGTCCGACATAGCCGTTGGGCCTGTCGTACTGGTACGGGCTTTGTATCCTCCCTACGATGAAGTGCAGAAACTGTATTTTCAAAGGCCCTGCAACGATGGTTCCAAGGACCAAGTCGTCTGTGCTGAGGCGCGCTTTAACCAAGGAGCACTGCTTGGACTCACGTTCACCTACAAATCCGGTGCGAAAGCACAGATCGGCGATTCTGATATTGTCCCCGGGGGCAGTCGTCAGATGCTTGATTTTCCGGAGCATGGCCGGGTTGTTGGCATGGACGTTGGTGTAAGGGAAGGGGATATCCACTACCTACAGGTAATTCACCTTGCATTGCAAAATTTCATGTGTGTCTTGATCAGCTCTTTGAGCCTACAAACAAGCGACAAAACATATGCTCTGCCTGCATAACCTTTGATTTGTTATTCCATGATGTGACTGACAGCACAACTCTTTACCTTAGTTTGAGATCGAGGCAAATCCCCACGAGCACACAAGAACAGCATCAGAAGTCAATATAGCCGTTCGATACCAAACTCTGAGCGTTAGAATAACACCATCAGCCGAGCAGGACGGCCCCGATCTTCAGAATCAGCACTTTGATTGGCGAGGGACATGGTGCAAAGACGAGGCCCAGGCGAGAAGATGCACAGCACGACCAGGGAAGCACTTTGTCTATGCGCCGCCGAGTCCGCGCTCGAAGATGCTGGGGCTGTATGTTGGGTGCCAGGATCTTTCCTCCGTCGGTGCAGTGTATCAGCTTGAAGACGGGGTCGGGGTGTGACGTGCTTTTCTTGGCTAGATACGTAGGACTACGGATATTCTACTGTATTCTAGCATCGCATGACGATATCTGATTGGCGGACTCTAGTACTGTAAACGATTACATTCAAGACAAGCCTCCATGCTTCCATGATCCATCAATGTCATAACGGGGCGACTCAATCTAAAATCGAGGGAAGTGGAGCCAGCCTTACAGGAAAGCGATGTGACGACGTCATCCATACCCATTACCCACCCACCTAGATCTGTACAGGTCAGTGGTATGGACTGATGGTATACTGTACTGGTAGACCAGACATTGCGACCGTAGAGGAATAGGTATCGAACCGGACCAGTCGTGCATGGACCATTAGTCCTTAGTTTCATAGATGGAAGCCAGGTACCATTACTTCGTCGGTAGAAGAAGACATGGAAGAACCTACTTGGGTAATGGTAGGTTAGGAATGCTAAGTATACTGCAGCAGAACATTGGAGGTCGGAAATATTGATATCGACAATTATCGTTCAATTCATATCATATACAACCAACAGACACACAAGACAAGCATTGTAAATGTACAAGTATGGTAGGATCCTATGTACCGCAGGTAGGGCAGGTAAACAAATCCAAGCCAACGGATGACCTCCACTCCAATCCCATCCCATCGCATCATGACGGGTATAGGTGAAAGGGCCCAAGCCCTTCCACGGGATGTTTTCAAGACATTACGGTATAGTTGGAGGGGTGTATTGCTACCGCTTACAGAGCAGCAACAACACCCATCACGCCCATGATGCCCGCAACACCCATAAACGGCGTCGCATACGCCGCACCGTCATCCGAGTCCGTGGGCTCGCTCTCATCGCCGCTCTGCGTGGCACTCGCGTCCGCGGATGTCGTGGTCGTCACCTCCGCCGTGGTGGTCGTCTCCTGCCCGTCATCGCCCGTGGTGGTCGTCTGAACAGTGGTCGTGTCGACCGCCGAGGAAATCGAATCCGATGCGTCCGTGACGGCCGCGTCGACGGACGAGGAAATCGTGTTCAGCGCGCTCGAGACATCGTCCGTTGCCGTTGAGAAGAGGCTCTCGCCCTGGGACGAGATGGACGACCATGCGGAGTCGATGTCCGACGAGGCGCCCGTTGCCCAGGTCGAGGCGTCCGAGGCGACGGATTCAGCCCAAGAGGAGACGTCCGTGGGCAGGTCTGTGAGCGAGTCCACGGCGGAGGTGACGCCCGTTTCGATCGCGGTGCCGATGTTCTCGGCGCCCGAGGTGATGTCGTCGACGACGTCGCCGATGGTGTCGCCTAGGGAGTTGTCGTCGTCGTTGTTGTTGTTGTCTTGGGCGCGGGCGAGGGCGGCGAGGAGGAGGGTGGAGAGGAGGAGCTTCATTTTGGACTTGGCTTGATGGAGGTCGAGGAGAAGTGATTGGATAGGTTGATATGATAGTGGTGATAGATATGATGTGTTAGGTAGTGTGCAGTGATGATAGACTGATACGATAAGAAGAGAGGAGAGCGTGTTTATATGCTCAGGGGGACTGCGCCACTCCCCGAATAGAAGGCACTGCCTTGCCACTGTGCCCTGATCCATTTCGCCATTCCCTGGCCAGATTGGGGAGGAAAAGCGGGTCCAGCGTCAGCCCAGCGCCGATCGGCCAATTTGCTGCTCTCCATTCTGAAATTGCTCCATCCTGGCTTCAATGACGTTGCCTTGACACGCTTCACAGTTCACACTGCACACGCTGCCCCGGGTTTCAACACTCTACGGAGTACTCTGTGATTCCTCTACGAGATCAGGCGATGGCAGTACACTCTGTGTTCCTGCTCCTGTTATGATTGCTAGCAATAAACATTGTGATTGTGGCCAGTGGCGCACCGCTGCACGAACCATGGACCTCGTGCAACACATGTTTGGCCTCCCACTGGCCGTCAAAGGAATAAGAATCTCGCTGCCTAGCGGTGCAGCGCATTATTGCAGCAATCCAAGCCAGGATGATCCTTCATTACACCAGCCAAGCCAGCCCAGCTGCCGAGATCTGGCCTGAATCCTGCTTGAGACGATCTGACACCCGGAATGACGCGTCCGCTGCGGTTGGACAGCCCTACGCCCCAGACTGAGACCAGTCCAGTGGTTTCGTGCGCTATGCTCATTGCTCAATATTTCCGTACTTGTATCAAGAACAATACGAGTTACATCTGCTTCTCCCCGCCCTTCCTTCGCGCCAGAGCCTTGATGATGCGCATTCCGTCCTCCACAGCAACCCCCGACCAGAACCTTCGCTCGCCGTCCAGCGTATCCTCGTGAAGCACATCGTCTCGCTGCGGGGAAGGTGGATCGGTCGCACTAGTGTACACGCTGACTCGGTCGCGAAAGCGCACTCGGAGCTTCCCCCGTGGCGGGCTGCCCCCAGCGGACGCCTGCAGGTATTCCTTGCGCATCGCATACCGCTTGGCTGACTCTCGTCGCAGCGTTGTGCTGAGGATCGTGCGCAGGCCTGTGCTCACTGCAAACCGCATGCCCAGATACGCCCACTCGGCCGCCAGGACGGTCAGCAGCAGCGACGAGACGCGGACCTCGGCCATCCCGCCGCGGTAGAGGTAGACTATTGTTGCCGTCGACAACGTACCCAGCCAGCTGAGCACCTCTAAGCCTTGCAGGGAAGGTCCAATCGAGTCGGCTCGGATTGGCGGAGGGCGCTGGCACTCGAGGCTGAGCTTGAAAAAGTCCCCACGCAGCTCCAGCCAGTTGTTCAGCAGGAAGCCCAAGGCCACCAGCGGCCACGACGCACCAAAGAGCATCAGATAGCCAAACTGCACGCACATCTCTAGCGTGTCTTCGTGTACATTATACTCGTCAGCCTCGGCCTCGTTGCGGACTCTGGCCAGGAAAGCGCTCTCGTCGGGGTCATCGATCAAAACCTGGTTGGTGGCCGATGACACGCGCCGTCTGCACTTCACGGCCTCTTTCTTTTCCTGGTAGTCCCGCCATCTCTGCCAGATCACTCGCTTCACATACGGAAGTACCACCTCTGTCCCAAAATCCAGCACCTGGCCTGTCATGGAAAGGTAGATGACTTCCTGTTGCAGCCGGGTCGGGTCGACGTGAAAGTCTTGCTTGTCTCCACCACGCCGGGTGATATCCAGGTAGGGCACGATGGCCGCGCCGAACGGGACGTAGACGAATGCTGTCAGGATGGTGGGGAGGAACGCGGTGATGAAATGCATGACAAACTGCTTCGCCGTCTGCGCAAGGTCGTACTGGTCTTGAGTTCGGTAGTTTTCGTACTTGGTCAGCCTCGTCGCGATGGACGTCAACAGCCCCGTGATAGAGGGCAAGCACAGCGAAAAGAGAATCGTCGGGAGGAACTCGAGATATCCTTTCAGCGATCCGGCATAGACTTCGGAAATGAACACCTCCATCGCAAAGGTGACCACAATCAACCCTCCCAAAGCCAGGCTAGCAACCGACGCGAAGGGAATGAGCAGCAACTGCCGCAGAAACTGTTTCCATGGCGAAAAGACCTGCACCGTCTCGCCCGTGATCGGATCGCGCACCTCCTTGTCCCAGACATACTTGTTGCGCGTCACCTTCAACGCCCCAACCCCCTTCACCTGCCAATGCAGCGCAAGATCCGTCTCCCGAATCTTCCAATACTCCACAAACACCAGCGCCCATAGACAGTTCCCCAGCGCAAAGGTCACCGAGTACGGCCCCATATACCACCACGTCACCGCGCCCCAAACCGCTGGCACCACCAGAAACGACGAGTAACTCTGTGTAAACGCAAAATAGAACGCGACCTTCTCGCCGAATAGCGCCCGGATCGCATCAAGGTCCTCCGCCGTCAACAGGACCGTCCTGCTCCATTTCCGCAGCAGCTCCGCATTCGCCGCCTGGTCGTGCAGCGGAAACGCCGACGCAATGCGCTTCCATTTCCCGTGGCCCGGGGTGATGTGCGCGCCGCCCAGCGCCTTCTTCCAGGTGACGGCGTGGTATACAGAACGCAGGGCCTCGGCGGGTGTTTCGGCGTCGGCGATCGTGTCGTCGTCGCCGGCGGGCAGCTCGTGGATGATCCCGTACAGCCAGTCTTTGACGCGCGACTGGTGGACGAGCCGGCCGAGGTGCATGCGTGGGACTTTGATGAAGATGAGCAGCGAGGAGCCGTGCCCGTGTCGGACTTGGGTTTCGAGATGCGCTTCGTGGAGGTGGGCGAGGAGGGACGAGAGTTCTTCGGTCGCTTTGCTGGGGTCTGGTGATATTAGCGGACTTACACTTAACTACCAAGCGTACGCAATTGGGGTCGAGGGAATTAGTGGTAAGTACCGATATCGTCAAACTGGTAGTGGACGACCCAGTCGACGCCGAAGTTGTCCAGCTCGGCCTGGGCCTGCCCGGGCCTGTAGTTAGGCGAGAGGCTCATGCTCACACTGAGAAAGAAATGGAGAGTAAAGACAGCAGCAGCCTAGATAGACTGTAAAGGAGCGACTGGGTCCATTCAGTCTTGCAAATGCTAGGGAGAGCTGGTTGGATTGTAAGGTCGGGCAGGGAAAGAGCGAAGGGACCGCGCTTAAGAAGGCGGGGGTTCACGGCTCTGGGTATTTATAGACAACCGCCGTCTCTCTCTTCTCCATACTCCGACTCCGGATGGATCTGATTGCCCTGCTTGTCGTGTCTAGCGCGCAGAAACGGAGTCAAGCTCGTCAGCCCTACAGGGCTCGGCCAATGCGGTTGATCGCCCTGGCGCCCGCGGGTTCTCGCTTGTGCCAGATGCAGACGGATTGGCAGTTACGGAGCAATGTGGGCTAGTGCTACAGATGGTTTTGTGGTTGCCTGCGGAGGGGCCGGACGGTTGCTCAGTCTGTGACTGCGGGCGCTGGTGCATTGGTGCTTGTGCATACGCTCAACCTTGAGGATACCAGGCTACTCGTCTCCATGGACTAATGGTATGGTACGGAGTATCCTCGGCGAGTCGGGACGCTTGCCTCATGGCAATTCTCGTTCCCAGAGACAAGTGCAATGCTTCATTCTCGCCTCGCGGGAATCCTGCTGCCTATCGCCTTGCATTGTGCTATACAAGCCGCATGCTGTGGAGCCGGCGGTGGAGATGCACAACTTTCCGCGAATTAGATGGCCTTGTTGCCAATGTAATGGAGATCCTACAGGCATCCATGTTCATGCCCATCCTCTGCAAATAAGACCAATTCAAGCCTTGACGTGGATATAAGCATCGGGTGCCGTATCCCCTGCAGCCTTCTACAGAGCCTAGAGATCAAGATCATCCAGTCTAGCCTCTGGGTTTCTGATCGTGAGAAACCATACTATCATCTTCCACGCACCTCATACTCCATCATTGGTATACCGCAAATGCCCATGCTCACCACCCTCGCCGAACACATCATCATGGCGCGCCGGGTCTTCCCCGGCCAGAGCGGCCAGAGCCTCGCCTTCGGGTTGAGTCTGTTCCTCTTTACATTCATGTTTATCCCGACCCTGGTCGTTCTGCTGGCTGTCGTCGTCTTCTTCCTGTTCTACTACCCACAGCTACGAAAGTCGTTATGACGGACGGGACGCTCTCGGATGTACGATGCCTCTCCAATTGTACTAAAACAGACCAGAGTCCTGACTTGATTACAGTTTGAATCAAAAAGATCTGCATGCATGCAGCATGACCTTCACGACGCTCTTTTCCTTCTACGTTCTCGACTGGGGACTGAGGACTGAGGACTGAGGACTTCCTCTGTACCATATTATACGATCGACGCTCCCTTACTCTCCTATCCTATCATAATCTTAATGGCGAGCCAGATACTCCGTGTATGAAGGCGGTGCTGGCATGAAAAACTGTACTATAGCATCTATGTGCACGAAATATTATCAGCCCTAACTATCATACTCAAAGCCTCAGTGCTCTAGTCTTAGTTTAATAACCGGGCAGCAGATACCTACCCCATGATTGTAGCTTGCTGAAGTTGCTTACCTTTTCTACAACGGAACACCTGGGACCTGGTTTCGTCTACTAGACCAGGCCCTTAGATCCCTGTCATGTCGCTCATCAGCATTCCCCTACCAGTCCTTCCCCACTAACGCTTCTAGATACCCCTGCTTGGCCATCGTAATCGAGTCCTACGGTATCTCCTGATGGTGGGCGATTGATCGACGACATATACGTACTCCGTATACTCCGTGCTACCTACGCTTAATCATTCTCCGCTCTTCTCCGCCCTGCATTCTAGAAGCCCCCCGTCGGTTTCCATCCCCTTCCACCGGGCCTTCCCAGCACGGAGCATAGCTTCCAGATACGCTTGCCGAGCCGTCCCAACGAAGTCCTATATCCTGATAGTAGTGGACGACTGATCGACAACACTTCCGTACCCCGTATGGCCATGGGCCTGGCTTAAGCATTCTCCGCTGCCCTGCTCCAGAACCCCCGAGCCGGTTCCCAGGTGGATTGCGACTCGTACCCGTC
The DNA here is from genome assembly GCF_003369625.1 of Aspergillus mulundensis. Classification (NCBI taxonomy): domain Eukaryota; kingdom Fungi; phylum Ascomycota; class Eurotiomycetes; order Eurotiales; family Aspergillaceae; genus Aspergillus; species Aspergillus mulundensis. Next base: position 817,700 of record NW_020797899.1, on the reverse strand, counting down.
AACGCTCAAGCCCGTGGTGCGGCGGTGCCGTTCTTCCAGGTCGTAGATCGCCGCTCTAAACTACGTGGACTGCACGACGTGCCGAGTGATGTCCGCGGCCCGCCCAAACACGGCGTCCGTTTCACGCCATTTGACGGGCAGTGATGACGGGGGCTATGTCAAGCATCGCATCTCAGCTGCGGTTACAGCATCTGAGCTCGGGGGCCTATGGTTACTCAAGTACGTAAGGTTAGGTACATGGTGACTCCAACGGAATCCCTAGTTGGCCCTGTGCAAACGGGGAGATTCGACCCCCGGCCTCTTCCACGGCAGGAGCGCCAGCGCCCGTTTGCACACACACACCACCTTGAGGTTTCGGGTTGCGTGTACTTAAGGAGCTTCCTTCCCCGCGCGGCTCGATTTCTGTAAAGATTTTGTGTCTCTTCTACAACGATCTGCCAGGGGGATTTGGGATTTATAAGGATGAATGGAGTTCTCCACAACCCCTGATGATCCAAGGCTGAAACAGCTTAAGGACTCCTGATCGTCCCCGGCGGTATATCGAGGGGTATCTGGGATCTACCCAGCTACAGACCCGACATAGCCTACATGCAACCTCGTCGACGTGCAACTATACTGGCTCCGCTGTCTTGCAACAGAAACACGGGTGCAGACGCGATGGTTTTCCTACACTCTGGCTTGCGGGCTCAGGCGGGCATGCGCCCAATGATCTGACAAAAACATCTTTAACCTGGACGCTCGAAAGTGGGTAAACTGTGGGTAGTCCGCGATATACAACCAGGGAGGAGATCATCCCTATGACGCAGCAAGAGAAGAACAACGCCTTCATGCCAGGCAAACCACTTTGGTAACCTACATGTCATTCTCTCTGAGTCTCCAAATTCCAGAGAACTTTTTGGAAGGATATAGAAGCCGTTGGAATGAGATGTGGCTCATCTAGGCACTAGCCATAGACGCCGAACACAGCCACTCAGTAACATACACGTGGCTTGAGGGGAATTGTCAGGGATGCTTCTCCATGGCCACATCCTTATCCCACGCTAGGAAACAGGTTGATGAGCTGGAGCCCTTCATACTGAGTGATGCGTGGCGGTGCTTCAGGAGAAGTGGCTAGTGCGTGCGTGTATTGTCTGATTGGCTGGAGAGGGAAGCCCTGTATGGCGCCAAGCCCGAGCAGCCTGAGGCCACTTGTTCTGAAGTATACACTGCCACTATTCTGGAGTATAGACACTGCCTGTTCTGAAGTATATACTATAGAGACATGCCACAGATCGGTGTCCAGGGAGCATTTGATGTTTGCTTGACATCTACAACTTGCAGCTCGTGCCACGAAAAGAGCAAGCCACAGGGGATGTTCGGGCCGTTATGCTGCTGCCTATTCTGCTGCAACTGATAGTGATCACTAGCCACTGGACTATTGACAGGACTCCATAACTTGTGGATGCATCCGTTGCTAGCGCCGGCTCTGCCTCCTGACATCTCCTGTGACGAATGGCTGTGCTGGCCCTGTAAGGCCAATTTCACCTGCAACTCAACTGATCCAGCATGCATCCGGCGCGTACAGCTGGCAGAACAGGGGTTAGGAGACTCGGGCTGGAGATGCGAGCTGAAATTAGACATCGACATGTGGGACTGCGTGTTTCTGGAGCCTGATGCCCCTCCATATCTCCCCTCCGAGTTGGAGAACATTATTTAAAGCGCATGCTGTCCTGTCCCCAATCCTCCATTCTCCTGATATCCTCTCTCACTCCCATCTTCACTACACCTCCAAACCCATCCCCCACAATGTCCTACTACGGCGAATCCCGCGACTACTACGGCGAACGCCCGCCCTACGAGCGTCCCCCCTACGACCGCCCTCCCTACGACAGACCCCCTCCACCCGCGGAACGGCCCCCCTACGAGCGCCCTCCCTACGAGG
>NW_020797899.1:780300-815664 GCF_003369625.1 Aspergillus mulundensis | reverse complement strand
CCTCTCCCCATCGGCTGGATCCAAGAATGGGAGCCGTCCGCCCGCCGCGCCTTCTACGTCGAGTCCGCCACCGGCCGCGCCGAGTGGACGCTCCCCGCTGACGTGTCGTACGGCGAGGCCTCGCGCGCCGCCCCGGGCCCCGAGTACGGCTATGCGTCTCCGCCTCCCCCGCCCGCAGCGTACCCGCCTCAGGGGTACGGTGCGCCTGCGCCTGCGCCTGGCGGATACCCGGCCCAGGGGTATGGGGGTGAGTACCAGGCGCCCGAGGAGAAGGAGAAGAGCGACAAGGGGAAGATCCTTGCTGCGGGGGCGGCGGGGCTGGCGATTGGGGCGGTTGGCGGGGCGATTCTGGGGCATGAGCTTGGTATGTTTTCTCTCTCTTTTTTTTTCTTCTTCTTCTGGTGTTGGTTGGTGAGATGTGCTGACTGTGCCCCTGTGTAGCTGAGGATAGTGAGGAGGAGGAGGAGCACCACTCGCATCACTCGGATGATGAGCCTCACTACTCGGATTACGATGATTAAGTCGACCGTCGTATGGGCCTTGGGTTGGATGAGGCAATGCTGGAAGCCTGAAGGAAGTGATTCTTGCATTTTGTCTCTGATATTGATATAATGCTGTCTTGCGCTGATGGGTTAGAGTTATAAACAACTATCCATGATGCCATTTGCCCAATCCAATTCTTTTACTACCTTGAGGGCTGACTCGCACGAGATCTGATCTGATGCACCGTTCTACATGTATTCCATTTCCCTGCATGTCAGCTTGAGAACACCTGCTCATCCATATAATCGAGTATCGCAAGATGGATATCATCAGGAGCTCTGACCATCCCTTGGACGAGAGACACGTAACTCATCCAAGACTTACCCCCTAGACTGTGCTTCCAGCCATCGTGCTTCTTTGTCCCCAGAGTACTTTTTTACAGACAGAACCAGAACCAGAACCAGTGAAACCGGCTTCATATACCAGGATCCAGTGCCAGTGTTTCATTAACCACAGGCTGCATATCTAGGCTCAATTGCATGGTGCCGGACTGTCAACGGTGATGACAAACTGGTACCGGCAACGAGTCACACTGGTGCCAATGCTTCCCCGGTGTCTATCTGCCCGATCTGATTTGATGCTCAGGAAGAGGCGGAGGGCAACCGGGGGAGATTCAACGGAGGCAGGGAATACAGATGATACCTCGATGTGTATCCAGGCAATCTGTGGCATTCTACCGCTTGTCCCGCTGCAATGATACGATCGAGGTAGATATCATATTCTTATTGTCCAGTTGGAGTTCTGTAACCCGTGCAGTGCCCGGTATGCATCAGTGCTAACGGCAACAGAGTATCGGAATAAGGTTGGACTTGCGGAGAATAAACCACGATACACGAATGGTATTGGGCAGCGGTCGTCGTCAGTACCTGCTGGAAGTGGGTGCCTGAGGCCACCGGCGGGCTTAGGGCTCCGGTGGAGGAAGGTTTTTTTAGCCTAAATAACCACTATAAAATTCTTTATTTATCCCTAGAATATCTAGCTTAGTATACCATGTAATATAAAAAAAACTTTTATATATAATAACTATTTATTTTTTTTAGTAGGTTATAAGCCCGGGTTTGCTTAACTTATATACTTAATTAAAAGTCTTTTTTTTTAAGTTAACCTATACTAACTAAATATATAGTATTTTCTTATTTTACCTATCTAGCTTTATATTTTTTTTATAACTTTATTAATTATTATAATAATTAAAAAGCCTTATACTTAAAGTAAAGGCCTTGCTATAAGGGTATAAATATTATAACTTTATTTTATTTTATTTTAATTTTTTTTTTTTACCTTTACCTTTTTAATTAACTTTTAATTTTATAAATATCCGCTTTTTAAGACTATATATATTTAATTTTTTAATAAAAATAAGTTTCCCTTAGTGGCTAAAAAGTTTTAAAACCTTTAAAGGTAGTATAACACCTTTAGGTTTTTTAACTTAAACTTTAACTACTTTTTAAAAATTTAAACTAACCTTTAAATATTTAACTAGCTATTTTTAATTACTAGCTTTTTTTTTTATAACTATTTTAGTATAGGCTTTAGCCTATTTAACCTTAATTTTATTATAGTAACTTTTTAAAACTTATTATTCTTAATTACCTTAGGTTTTTAATCCCTAAGTACTTTAATCCCTGGCTTTTAAACTATTTTAATCCTTTTATTATTTAGTTTTTTTATATTTAGTTTTTTTATATTTAGTTCTTTTATATTAAGCTAAAATAAAAAAAATAACCTTAATTAAAGCGAAGAATATCCCGGTTTTAATATTAAAAAACTAGTAGGTTAAATAAAACTAGCAAGTATTTTTAAAGCTTTAAAAAACTAGCTATAATTATTTTTTAAAGTAATTAAATTAAAGGTACCTTATAAAAACTTTTATTAATCCCTTTTTTATTATACTAGCCCTAGTAGGTAAAAATATTAAAACCCCTGGCTAATAATTTATTATAAGCTAAATTAAAAATATAAGTATTAATAATAAAGTTTTAGTTATTACTATGTTTTTTATATAGCCTTTTACTTAATTTATTACTAAGGTTATTACTAAGCCTACACCCCTAGTAAACTATAATAAGGCTAAAATTTAATAATAAAATTAAAACCATGCCATGGCTTTAATTTTTAGTTATTTAGGTTTTAATTTATAAAACCTTTTTATTAATAAATAAATAATTTATAAGCTACTTAATAAAATTAAAAGCTATTTTAAACCTAATATTAATATTATAATTTTTAAGGTTTAGGCTAATTTAATATTTTTATTTTATAATAAAAGTATCCCTAACCTTAGCAAGAAACTTAAAAAGATTTAGTAAAAATTTACTTATATTAATATTACTTTTTTAACTAAACTTATTATTACGACTTTTTATTAAGCCCTAGGTAATTAATTTAATTATTTTAAGGCCATGCATTTTAATAACTATATTATTAAATATTTTTTAAAAAATATTATTATATTAATTACCTTTTTAAATAACTTTATAATTATTATTAAGTTTATTAAATTAAACTAAAACTAGGGCACTAGTACCTTAATACTTTTTTTAATAAAATATTTATAAAGCTTAATACTAAGTACTATAAAAATTACTTTAATATTATTTAAATATATAAAAATAAGGGTATTATAAATATTATTACATGTTATTATCCTTATTATAACGCGCTTTTTTATAGCTAAAAAACCTATTATTAACTTTATTTTAAGCTTAAAACTACTTAAAAAAACTTTTAAAATAATAAGGGCGCTAAGCGCCCCCGGAAAGACTTTAAATTTAAGGGAAATATAAAGCTTATGCTTAAGCTAGTACTTATAATTTAAATTAACTTAAATTTTAAGTAAAAAATTATTTAAAATAATCTTATTTAATAAATTACCTTAAATAATAGTTATATCTAATATATTATTTATAATTACTTTTTATTTTAAAATTTTAAGCCTTATACTAGCCCTAGTATTAAGGGTATTAACCCTAAAATTTTTAATACCTAAAATATTAATATTATTAAAATTTTTTATTATATTAATAACTAGCTTAAAATCTTAGCTTTAAATAATATTTTATACTACCTAAATATATTTTTTATACTAATATTTATTTTTTAGCTATTAAATAAGTATTACTTAGTTATCTTTAGCTAGTAAAATATAAAAGCTAAAAAGCTATAAAATACTAATATTATTATTTTATATAATTATAAATTAGCTTAGTATATAGTTACTAAAGTTTATAAAATATTTTTTTTAACCTTTACTAAGGTTTAATAATACTAGCTATTTTAATACTAGTAGCCTTTATTTTTTAAAATAAATTTTTTTAATTTTAATATTAATAAATAGGCCACACCTTTAAAATTAACTTAATAAAATAAAAAAGGTGGTTTATAATATATATATGCCTAAAGGCTATATTTATAAATTTTATATTATTACACGCTAGCAGGCCAAGCCTTATAAAGGTATTATAATATTTATTAATTAATTATTTAAATTATTTTATATAAATATTTTTAGCCTGTATTTACTTTTATTTAATAAAAAAGTATATATTAGCTTTATTATAAATAATAAATCTTATTACTACTAGGTTATAGCACTAGCTAGCAAGAATAAATTTATTATTTAGGCTTTTTTTATTATTTATTAATATAACATGCCTAAACTCCTGCTACACTATATATACTATAATTAAAAAAAATATTTATAATTTATAATACCTTATTTATAGCTTTAAAGCTATTATAAAAATATTTAATATAAACTAGTATAAATAAAATAATTATACTAAAGTATTTATTAATAAGCTACTTAGCCTTATATAATTTATATTATATAATATTAAAACCCTAGCTAATATATAGTTTAAGTTTTATAAAAATACTAGTTATTTATATAATTAAACTTTATATTTTATACTAAATAATATTATATTATTTAAAGCCTGGTATAGCTACTAGCTAAATATTTTTTTATATTTATATTTTTTAATTTAAGGTCTATATTTTAAACCTACTAAAAAAGTAAAAAAAAACTTTATAAAAATGGTAGAACAAGAACTAAAAGGCTAGTTAATTTTAATAAAAAAATAAACAAGCTATACTAAGCTTTTCTGGATAATAGCTATGTAATTTTAGTATATAATATTAATATTATTAAAAATTACTATATTAGGCTAAATTTTCTATTAAAAGTAATTATTTTAGTGCTTTTAAGAACCTTTATCCCCAAGGCTTTACCTTTTTTAAGGATTTTTATTTTTAAGGCCTTACCTTTAAGCCCTCCAGGGACCTTTATTTTTAAAATATTACCTAAAGTTTTAAATTTTTTAAAAATCTTTATTTTTAAGGCACCTAAAATTTTAATATTTTTAGGAATTTTTATTCCTAAAAACTTACTAGCTAATACTAACCTAAATACTAAAAAAAACCTTAAAAATAAATTTCTAAAAAGCCTAGCTTTTTTATCATCGTAGATAACAATCTTGATGAAGTATAATAAATAGCTTGTTAACTAAAACTAACTAAGCTTAATTTTAGGAAAGGGGTTAGTTAATAGCAGTAGCTAGTAATAGTATATGCCGCTAGTGGTCTAGCTAATATTAATAAGTCTTTTTTAAAAAAAAGCAAATGCCCTTATTTATTAATAAAAAACACTACTAAATAAAGAAAAAGATGCTTAAAAATTAAGCAAAAGTAGTAAGTAATAGTAATAAATAAAGCTTTAAAAGTAATAAAAGTAGGAAATATAAAAAATAAAGCTTAAGTAAAAATAGTTTAAGAATAATTAAAGGCTTAAGCTAGTAAGAAATAAAAAAAATATAAGAGTAAATCTTAATTACCTAGTAGGTAACACTAAAAATAAGGCTTAAAGGCTTTAAAAAGTAAAAAGTTTAGGCTTTATTAAGTTTAGTTTTATTTTAATTTTTTTAATATTAAATATAGCATATTTATAAAAACCTTTAAAACCTAATTTTTTATTTAATAAGCTATATTAATAATAATATACCTTTAGGCCTTTAGTAAAGCTTATATTTAGGCTTTTAAAAAAACTTACACGGCCTTATAAATAATAAGGTATTTTTTTTAATATATTTAATACTATATTATAGCTAATTAATAATAAATTAAGGTTACTAGCTAAAGCATAGGCTAAAAATAATAGGGTTCCCTAAAGTAAGGATAATAAAATTAAATAAATAGTAAATAAAGTTTTAAGCGGTAATTGCTAAAGCAAGAATAATAAAGTTAAATAATTAGTAGAAACCAGGGGAGGTATATTTTTATTAATTAAATAATTAATAAAGGTTTTATTAGTAAAAACTACGGGAGGTACTAATAGGTTAGCAGGTTTTTTAATAAGCTTTAGTAATTATATACTAGTTTATAAAATATAAAGGCCCGGAGTAATTTTTAAAAAATAACTAGTTTTTAAAAGGTTATTAGTAATAAAAGTTTTTAAAGTATTTCGTGCTATTAGCTATATTAAAAATTTTAAAAGGCTAGTAAGTAATATTTACTAAGCCACGGGGTTATTACTAGTAAAAAAATTAACTTATTAAATTTAATAATAAAATTTAAAGCTTTATTAAGCCTTTATTTTTATTACTTAATTATTAACACTATTACTATTAGGACAGTAGGAGGGATTAAATTATTTTTTTATTAATTTATAAGTAAAGTTTATATAAATAGCTATAGCGTGCTAAAAATTATATAGCCTAGTTTTAATTATTATAAGTAAAAACTTTTTAAACTAAGCATGCTAGCTGGCTTATATAAAGGGGTAATAAAATTATATTAAGGGGTAAAAAAATTTAATAATTTTTAATTACTAGTAAGGGTAATAAAATTATACTAAAGGGTAAAAAGGTTTAAAAAGCTAATAGGCTTATTTTTATTAGTAATTATAGTAATAATAGGCTTAACTTAATTACTAGTTAAAAAAGCTTTAATAGTATTTTTTTAAACATGCTTATTAGTTAATAAGCCTTGGCTAGCGGTATCTTATATATTTTTTATAATAAAAAAAATAGGTTTACTAGGCACCTTTTTTTTTAAATTAGCTACCCTGCGCAACTTTATTTAAGTTATTAATAACCTTCTTCCCCTTTAAAAATAGTTTAAATAGCCTAGTATTTTTACCTTTTAAGTAACCTTAAATAAACTATTAATACACAAGCCACTAGTTTTTAATTAAGCTACTTTATTAATATTTTTAAAATTATTAGCATTCTTAAAATTATTCTTATTAGTATCTAGGTTAAAAAATATTATTAAATTTATTAAAGTTTTTATTAAAGTCCTTTTTTTTATTAAAGTTATTAAAATTTTTTATATTAGTGTTATTTTCCAACTTTGTTATAATTAGCTTAAACTAGTTAATTAATTTTAACTTTAAATTCTTATTTATATGTAATATTAAGGCGCCTTTAGTAATTAATTTTAATTTTTAATACTTTTTTATTTTCCTAGTTTTTATTACTAAAAGGTCCTAGTTTACCATGGCTTAAAGTTAATAGGCCCTTATTTTTACTATATTAAGGCCCTTAAGCACCAGCAAAAGGTATGTTTTTAATTATAAATTTAATAAATCTTAGTTTACTATTTAATAAAAGTTATAGGTAGTGGAATTATTAAAAAATAATAAATATAAATAGCTCCCTCCCGCCGCTTAAATAAACTTATTATAATTTATTTTTTTTATTACTTATATTACTAGGCCTCTTCCTAGGGAAATAATATAAATAAAAATATTTAAAATATAATAACTTATAGTAATAATTAAAAATAATAATTAAGTATTATTTACTTTAATAATTTTAATAAGATGCAGTCTTAGCCTAGTAATAAAGTTAAATATAAAATTTAAGTTTAATATACCTAGTAAAATTATATTTTTTAATTTTTATACTTTAGTAAATACTAGGTTTTTATTATATAAAATTATTTATTTATAATATATAGGGAACTAGTACTTCTTGTATATATAAGTTTATATAATTAAGTTAATAAGCACTTTTTTTACCTTAAAATTATTATTAAAATTAAAATTATATAGGTATTTTTTATGCTTAAATAATTTATTTATTATATAAATAATAAAAAATACTTTACGGTTTAAAACTTGTGTTTTTTTTTAAAAAAAGCTATAAATTTTAGGATTTTTTACTTATTTATTTAGTGTAATTATAAGCTTTCTTCCTACCTTTAAGTTATTTAAATTTATTTTATTATTTACTACCCGCGTTTATAGGCAATTATAGTTATTACTATTATTATTATATATTTAATATATTAAAAAGTAATTATAATAATTATATTATTTTTAGTAGTATTTTACGCAGCTTTTTTTATCTTTTTCTTATTTTTTATTTTTTTTATTAATAATATTAATATAATCCTACTTCCGGATTACTTTAAGTTTTTTTATAGTTAATAAAAGTAAAAAAAAAGGGAGCTTAAATAAATAAAAGAAATAGCTTAAAAAAAGTAGTTTTAATTACTAAAGTAAATATAAAACTTATTTAAAAAAAGCTTAAATAAATAAAAGAATTGCTTAAAAAAAGCTACTAAAAAAAACTTGTTTAAAAAAAGCTTAAATAAATAAAAGAATTACTTAAATAAAAAAAGCCGCTAAAAAAAACTTATTTAAAAAAAGCTTAAATAAATAAAAAATTGCTTAAATAAAAAAAGCCGCTAAAATAAGTTATATAAAAAATTTAATAACTTAAGCTCTTACTTAAAAATAAGTTATATTAAATAAAAAAAATAAAAAGCTTTAAAAAAAAATATTTTTTTTAGCTAAAGTAAGGGTAGGCAGCGTTTACTTAATTAAAATAAAATAAAAATAAAAAAAAAGTATTACCGCCCTTGCTTATAAAAGTAAAAAAAGTAAAAAAAAATTACTTAAAAAAAATCTTGGCTACTAAAATAGGGTTTACTTAAAAATAAAAAATATAATTAATAAAATTACTTATAAAAGTAAAAAAAGTAAAATAAAAAATATTAATTTATAAAAACTACTAGAGCAGACCTTAAGCTTTAAAAAAAGGTAAAATTAGTAAAAAATAAAAATATAAAGGCTATTATAAAAAAATATAGTATTAAAATAAGGCATAAAAAATTAAGTAAATTAATAATAAAAATAATATATAAAAATAAATATAATAAATATTAAAATAAACGCCATAAACTACTTTAGGTAAGTTTTATTATATTTTTTAACTAGCTTTTTTACACCTTTTAGTTCTAACCTTAATAATTACTAGTTATTTTTTGCTTTATACCCTGTCTAGTAAACTAAATATTTTATTACTAGGGTTTATTTATATTTTATATATATAATTTTTTTATTAATAATCCTTTTAACTTTATACTAGTTCTTATTAATTAGAAAATCTTTATTAACTATTACACCTGGCTTTAATAGCTATTAGCTAAAAAAGTCTTTTTTAAAACATTTAGCATTTATATAAAAATAATAGGGTGGATTTACCATTTTTTAAAAAAATTTAACTTATAAGCTAATTAACCTACTTAGCATATAATATAAAAAAACCCGCGAACTATTAGCTTAATTTTTTTAATATTTATTTATTTACTAGAATATTATATCCTTAATAAAGGCGTAATAGCACCTTATTATTAATACTAAAAAATATTACCTAATACTTTTAATTATAATACTTTTTTATTTAAATTATAATAAATAATAATGCTTTATAAGTATCCTAATATATTATAAAAAAGTAATTACTTAGGTGCTTTAGTAAGTTCCATGCTTAGTAAATTAATTAACTATATATTAACTTATAAAAAGTAAGGCTAGTAAATAATTTTTTTAAGCTATTAAGGGCGGCCCGTGTTAAAGGTAAAAAAAACTTTTATATAATTTATAGCTTAGGGTATAACACTAGCTAGTAATAAAGTATTATTTTTATTATTTAAATAGCTTTTTTAAACTAATTATTAATTTATAAATAATAAGTTATATTATATAGCTATTAAATACCAAGGGCCTTAAAAATTACTTACTAAAAATTAAAAATAAACTTTAAATTTTAATTTAAAATAATTTTTTATAAAATACCTTAATTTTTTAATTATATAAATTAAATAAATGCTACGCCCTAATCTTTAGCTTTCTACTAAAAATAACCTAAAATTAAATTAATTTATTTTAAAAACTTATTAACTAGGACAAGCACTTGGTCGTGCCCTTTATTAATAATTAATAAATTAACTATAAAATTTATAGTTAGTGTTTTATATAACGCGTTAAATATAATAATAAAATTTAAAAATTTATAGGGCTTATAATAAAAAACTATTAATAACTTATAAGGGCAAGCTATAATATACTTTTATAGCTTTATTATTTTTTTATATATAGCTAAACCGCGTAGTTTAAATAAGCAAGTATTTAAACTAGTATATTTTTATTAATTATAAATAATTATAAAAATATTTTTAAGTAATTTTTATAGGATTATTAACCAAAGCTTTTTATTATTTTTTTACAGGTAAAAAAGCTTTTTAATAATTTAATAAAAAATAAAATAAAAAAAAGTATTATTTTTTTTTATACTAGTTAAAATATTAATAATTACCATGCACCGCGTATTATTCTTATATTTTTAATAAATCCTATATATAAAGTCTAGGTTAACATAAACTTTAAAGTAACCTAGTTAAACTAGTATAAAATTTATATTAAAAAATAAATACTTTATTAGCGTGTTAAGGTTAAGATCCTTTGTTATTACCTATGCACTATTTTTTAGTAATTTAAAAAAAGTATTTATAACTAAGTTTATTTTCCCTAGTTAATAATAAATTAATAGGTTAAATTATTATAAATACTATAATACACGGATTAAGTAAAAATTTAATCCTTTAGTAGCTTATAATTAAAGTAATATTTTTTTAAATAGCTTAGCTATTACAAAGTAATTTAAATAAATAATTACTAGTAAAAATTATAAAGCAGCCTTAATTAAGTAATAAGTTTTTTTTACTACTTAAATTAAATAAAAGGTTTTAATTTTTATTAGCTAGTAATTACACTTTGCAGGCGTTAAACCCCTACTAAAAATAAAATTAGCTTAATAGTTAATTTAAAAGGGGGCTTAAAAGGGTTTATATATTTAAAAAAGTTTTTAATATAATATACTATTACGCCATATTTATTTACTATAGTATTTAAATTAATATATAAACACCTAAAGAAATTATAATAAGTAAAAAATTTAAAATAAGTAAACTTAACCTACAGCTTTTAGTAAGCTTTAATTTTAAAAAATATTAGTTTAAAAATTAATATTTTTATTACCTATTATTTTTAAGGGTGCCTTATTAATAAAAAACCTTTTAAAAGGCGCACCTTATGTTTTTATAAAGGCGTAATTATAAAGGTATATTAAAATATATAGTAATATAGGTAATTAATTATATTAAAATATATTTTTAGTTAGCAAAGGGTATTAAAAAAATAAAAATATTATATAACTATAATTTTTTTTTATTTATTATTAAGCCTAACATGTTTACATGCTATCTTAGCAGCTAAATACTTAGGTAATTAAAAAAAGTTTTTTTTTAAATTTAAACTAAGGTTTAGGTCTTATAGTTACTAAAATACCTAGTATAGGTAAATTAGGTATTTATTTAATATTTTTAATATAATAATAATATTATTTATATAGCATTAATAAAAATCCCTAAATTTAGTAAAAAATAGGTTTATTTACTACTAAATAAAAGTAACTAAGTTTATATAGCCTATAATAGCTATATTAAAATATTCTTAACCTTGGTGGCTTACCACCGCTAGGTAATAATAGTAATTTTAGTATATTAGCTATTAATAAAAATAAGCCTTAGTATTAATAATTAAAATAAATTATTTATTTTTAAGTATATTTAAGATCTTGGTTTATTACGGTACCGGATATAAATTAAGTTTAAAAATAATATTTAAATATTTAATATTTATTATAATACGGCCTTTGCGCACTATTTCTTTATTTTTTATTATACTTTTTTAAATAATAAAAATAAGATAGGCACTTAGGATATGTTCTTTTGCTTATTTTATTTTATTATTAATATAAAGTTTATTAAATATTTTATTTACTAAGTTTTGATTTTTTTATTTTAATTAATAAACCTTTGGTTTTAGCATCTGGGACTTTTATTTATTAACTAATAATATACTTATTTACTAGTTTTTTAAAATAATTACTATATTACTATTTAGGAAGTTTTCCTAAATATAATAATTTTTTATAAGGCGGGAAATCTTTTTTATAACCTTTAAATTTTTATAAATAAAAATGCTATTTTATAAAATAATAGTCTAAAAATTTTTAAATATTTTTAAAAAAAAAATAAATATAAAGGTGGCTTAGAAGGTAATAGCTTAATAAATAAGTAATTTTTTAAAAATTCACGTGGAAGCTATAATTACTTATTTTCTTAGAAATTAATAGCTTGTGTAGCTAAAGTTTAAGTAGCTAAATTAAATTTAGTTAAATAGGCGTTGTTACTACTAATTTATACTAATATTAAAAAGTTTATGTTTAAAAAATAACCTAGTCTTATTTACTAACTAATAATAATAGGCCTAAATAAATAATTTTTAATTTTAATATAAAAAAATAAGTTAGTTAGCTAAGTAAATAGCGTGTAGCCTAGTTAGTTACTTAATTTAAAAAAAATTTTTATTAATAAGTAGCAGCTTTTTTACTATTACTAGTAAATAATTTTTATAATAAGGTTATAAAGTTACTTAACTAGTAAAGTATATAGGTACTAAATATATTTTATTAAGTTTTACCTAAATTTAAAAAAAAAAACTTTAAATTTTAATAAGCATGCACTTGCCCCTTTTAAGTTTAAAAATTAATTTTAAAACCCTTTAAACCTAGCGTGTTATTACTAATAAGTAGCTTAATTAATAGGTTTTTAATAATATATATAATTATTAAAATTTTACTAAGTACTAACTAGCCGTTAACTTAGCCTAGTAGGTAGGTATTAAAAAATATAATTTTATTAGCTTAATATAATAAATTAATACTGTGGAGGGGCGGTGCTAGATCATGGGAGCTGGAGGAGCCAAATAGTGGCAGTAGCCTAGGGCTGGACGGCATGTAGTATAGGTAAAAGTAATAGCAGGAAAGAAAATATATATATTAAGGTAAATAATAAACTAGGTATAAGAGGCTGGTAGCAAGGCTATAAATATTATAAGAATTAATATTAGGGTGTAATCTTACTATATTTTTTTAAGGGGGGGCTAAAACTTACTAGTAGGTAAGACTTTTTTTTACTTATATTTTTTATTTTTTTTTAAAATAGTGTTTTAAAGCATAATAACTAGCTATGCTTTACTTAGCTAGCCTTTACTAGGCCTTTTTTTTACCTTTCTTATTTTTTTTTTTTTATTAGTATTGTGTATAGGTAATAATTAAGTAGTTTAATAAATATATTTTAAAGCTTATTAGTTCCGCCAGGGCAAGAAGTGTTAATAATAATTAATAGGTAGCTTAGCTTTATTTAATACTTTTTTAATAGCCATGGCCACATGGGCGGGAATAAGGGTAAAAAGTAGTATTATTTTATAATAATTATAGCTAAAATTACTAAAGTACTCTTGTTCTAGCTTTTAAAATTATATATATATATTTATAATAATAAAAATAGCCTTTTTTTTTTAGGACTTAAAAAAGTTACACTTAATAAATATATTTAAGTTAAATGCTAGCTTTATTTTATTAATTACCTTAGTTAAATTTTATTTATAATATTTTACTAAAGTATTACTAATAGCTCCTAGCCCCTAGAATTAAATAGTTAAGATAAATAATTATAAAATTTTTAAGTAATAATTTAAAAAACTAAATAAAAAAATAAGGCCAGGCATAAGGTTATAATATATAGTAGCTAATTTTTTTTAGGTGCCTTTTTTTATTATTTTAAGTATTTAATAGTTAGTTAATATAATAATATACTAAGGTAGTACTATACGCCTTATTTTTATAATTAGTTTAATAAATTTATGCGGTATTAATAGGTATATAATTTATATAATAAGCTATAAGTAGGGGTTTTTTTCCTAGTTTATATAAAAGTATTTAATATTATTTTTAGTTTACTTTTTATTTTTCACGCGGTTAATTAAATTAAAAAGGTTATTAATATTATCTCGCGCCTTTACTTATGCTAGCCATGCCTTTACCTTATTTTTTTAATATATACCCAGCAAAACCTTAATATAATTATTATTATTTTTTATATTTAATAATAATAATTCCTAAATAATATTTACTTCTTGTTTATTTTAAAGCGCTTGGTTAATATTAATATCCACGTGTTAAAAGTAGGTATAGTCTTTTTACTAGGCATACTTTATATAGTATAAATATAAAATTAGTTAGTACTTATAATTAAGCCTTAATATAATATACTAGGCTTAATAAAATAGGTCCTAGTGTATAAGTTATTAAATAATAATATAATAAATATTTTATAGCTAGCTATAGTTTAGTGCCCCTTAATACTTGCATAGGTGGTAAAAATAAATATTTATTTTTTTTAGGCAAGGTTTAAAAATTAAATATTTAATTTATATTTCTTAGGCGCTAGATTTTTAAGTTTTTTAGCTAAATAGTTAAAAAAATTATTAATATTAATAAAACCTTAGTTATTAAATAAACCTTTATAATTTTTTTTTTATAATCCGCTGGGGAGAGTACCACAGGTAATTTTTATAATATTAAGGTATAAAAGTAACTTAAAAAGCCAGGAATACTTATAATAATATTAATAAATACTTAATATATTTTTTGGGCGCGGAGGTTAAACTTTTTATTAAAATTATATAAAGTAAGCCTTGCTTGTTATAATATTACCTAAATTTAAATAATTTTTTAAAATAAATTTAATATAAGGGCGCAGCACTTTATTAAGTAAGTTAGTTTTTATACTAATTTTTTTTTTAATTATTTTATATAAAAGTGGTATATATACTAGTGCTTTTTTTTTAGTACTAGTATAGTTTTTTTATAAATTTATTATAAGGTGCATGCTTATAAAATAGTGCTTTACTTTTTACTAGTTTTAATTATAAAATTAATAATAGTTAGTACTTATGTATAATAGCAGGTATTTTTACTTTTAATAGGCGGGGCTAATACTTTAGTAAATTTAAATAAGTATAAATTTTTAATAACTTTTTATACTAGGTTAGTTACGCTATTTTATAATACCTTTTATATAATTATTTTTATTACCTAGTGGCTGGTGGCATGTAGTAGCAGCCTATTTAATTAGCTAGTTATTTTATATCCAGGCGGACGCAAAATACTAATAATAAATATTTAATTTATACCTACTAATATATGCAAGACTATGGCGCTATAGGCTAATCCTTAACTAGTTATACTTACTTATTTTTAGTAGCGGGCTTTTAGGGCTAGTAAATTAAAAAATATAGTATTATTAATATACTAAAAGTAGGTTAAAACATAATTTTTAAACTTATTAAATATTTTTTAAAAAATAATATTATAAGTAGTAGCATGTTCCACAGGTTTAATTTTAACTAACTATAAAAGGCTTAAGGCGTGTAATTTAGCCTAGCTTTAAGTAATTAAGTTATAGCTGGATAATAAGGTAAGGCTAAATTAAAATAATAGTTAGGTTAATAATTAATTTAAGGCGCGGGAAGTTTTAATTAAGTTTAATATATAAGCAGGCGCGCGGGAAGTTACTAGCTAATTTTTTTTAATTTTTTTATTTATAAAATCCTAGGCGCGAACAAGTTTATTATTTCCTATAATTAATCTTAACTTTTTTAGGCGGTAACTATTATAGCTAGGCTAGGAGGGCATGCTTGGGGCATAATTAATATTTTTAAATATAATAATTAATATTATATATTTTTTTTATTTTTTATTACTCATGTGATTTACCACGGTGTTATTAATATTATTTTAAATAACTTATTATTTAATATTTAAAGTTAAGCTATTAAATATTTTTTAAACCTTTTTAGCTAATAGTTATAAGTACACGTGCTTAAAAATATTTATAATAATATTTATTTAATTCTTGTTATTATAATACTTAAAAATAAAAATATTTTATATTTTCTTTACCTTGGCGCACTACTTTTCCGTGTTTTTAATAGCTTTTTTAGCTATATTTTAAAACTTGTTTTTATTAGCAGCCATGGAGTTAATTACTTTTTATACCTTAGCCTTTAAAATATGTTTTTAAAGCTTTATAATAGTATTTTTTAAATTATTTTTTATAATAAATAGCGCTATAAATAGCTTTTTTTATTATTTATATTACATGTTAAGCAGCGTGTTTTTAATAACTTAAATAACTTTTTTTATACTAATATAGGTTACTAGTTTAATTTTAATTAGCTACTACTTTATAAGGAAAATAGCACCTATAATTATTTAAGTTTACTTTAAAATATTTAATAAACGTGGGGTTAGGGCGCGCTGCTAGGGTTAGTAAAAGCTTAATAGCTAAAAAAGGTAGTGCTAAGTAATATTAATTAAGGGACTTATTTATATATATAAAAAGGCACTTTTATTATTATAATTATTATTTAATTTTTAAATATTTTAGCTTTTAAGTACTTAATAGTTATAAGGCTAGTAGGTTTTAGCATGCTTAATACTAGTATTTTAGCTAGGTTAAAAGGCTTTTATTTTTTTTTTTCCAGGCACTTACGTTAGGCGGCTATTACTTTTTTACTTTTTTTAAAAAAGTTAAAATTAAAAAAAAATAATAAGGCTATAATTATAATATCTAGTACCCTAGCGTGGGTAGTAATAATTTAGGCAGGCAGGTAGTTAATAAAAAAAAGTAATATATAATAATAAAAAATAGTAGGTAAAAATAATATTATAAATTAGGAAAAACACGAGATTAAATAATAAGAATTAAGGGAAATAAAAAATATAAAATTTTTAAAAGGTATTAAGTTATAATGGGCAAAGCGGGTCCAGGTAATAATAAGTAAAATATAAAAAAACTAACCTTAATTAATAAGGGGGTAACATAAAGAAAATTAACTAATAAAAAGTAACATAAAAAAAATTAATTAATAGTAAAATATAAAAAAAATTTACTTAGTAACTTTTTACTTAGCAACTTCTTAACTCTTTACTTAATAACTTCTTAACTTTTTACCCTTTACTTAAAAACTTTTTAACTTATCTTAGCTGGTGGTAGTAATATAATAATAGCTAAATTTTATTTATTTAGTACCTAGCTAGCTTTTTATTTTATTATTATATTTACCTAGTTTTTTATATCTAGGTTTTTCCCTACCTTTTATTTTTTTATTTTTAAATTTTTACCTTATTTTTTAGGTTCCGCGGTGCCACTAATAAAGTTTTTATTTAGGTAAAATAACTTTAACCTATTACTATTTATTATATAGGCCATGCGTGTGCTATTAAGTTTACTTAGTTAGTAAGCTTTAATATTAATATATACTTTTTTAATTTAGTAAAGTCCTAGTTATTAAAATTATAATTTAGCTATTATTTTTAAATTTTACTTTTATTTACTATTTTATAAAAGTATATAATTACCTTTTTTTAGCAGGGTGCGCCTAATAACATGGTTATTATTTTAAATATTTTTATTTTTTTTTTAAATATATTTTAATTATAAAATTACTTTTTTTATATTTTTATTTTTTTTTTTTAATTTACCAGGTTCTTATCGCAATTAAGTCTTCTTAGGTATAAATATTTTTTTAAAATAGGGTTACCCATGTGGGTATTTTAAGTTTAATTAAAAAAACTACCTTTTAGCTTATAAGTATTTAAATAGGAGTTATCCTGGTGGTTTTATAAGTTATTAATTAAATAAACTATAGTATTAAGTAAAAGTGTTAGGTTTAGCTTTTTTTAGTACTATTAATAAGTTTATTAATAATATTTTTAATAACTTAGTTTATATATTTAATAGTAATATTTACTTTTAAGTGCCATGGTAAGATATTAGCTTGCTTAACTTTATACTTTTATAAAAAAAATATTAATAACTTCCCCTTTTATTTCTAGTTCTTTATTTAGGATTATTTAGCAGGGAATTTTAAATTTATAAATAATATATTTAAACAGGAACTTTATAATAGCAGGTATATTTATAGTAACTAGTGGTTTACCTTTAGGCTATTTTAATAATAGGCATATTTTTAGCACTATATACCTAAAATTAGTATTAAAAGGCATGTAAATAATATTAATATTAAATATATTAAAAAAAAGCAGCGCGGTAATAAAATAAAGTTTTTTATACTTTTACTAGGGATCCCTAGCTTAGTAGGTAAGGTATTTTCTTACTAAAGCTATTATATTTATATAGCTACCTAACTACTAGTACCTAAAAAATAGGTAATTATAGGTGCCTTTATACCCCCTATACCCTAATTTTTTATATATTACCTTAAGAATTATATAATATTTTTTTATATTATTAACCACTTATTAGACCGGCTGGCCTTTAAAGCCTTTTTAAAATAGGTAGCCTTTATATAAAATATAGATAATAGTAGCGGCTTAAAGCTTATAATAATTTAATTAGCTTATTTTTAGTAATTTTAATAAGGTTGCTAGGTACCGGGTAATCTTATAATACCTTGCTAAATAATAGCCTTTTAAAAATATACTTACCTTTAAATTAGGTTTATTTTTGTTTTTTTTTTAGTAGTGGGTTATAATTTTTTAAGGTTTTTATAAATTTACTAAAGGCCCTTGCCCTAATTAATTATATTTATACCTTAATTACTCCTAGTTCCACTTTTACTTATTTATTAATATTAATTTTAGTGTTTTTTTACACTATGTCTTTTTTTATAATAGGCCTATATAATAAGGTATTTATAATTATATTTTTATTACCTAGTACGTGCTTTATAATAAAGTTAAATATTTAAATTTATGCTAATTAACTTACTACCAGCACGCCTAGTAAATTAAATACTAACTTATTTAACTAGCCTACTAGGGTGTTAGTATTAATTTTTAAAAAGAAATACATGCTATATAGCTAAAACTTAAGCTTTTTAAAAGTTATTATAAGGTCTTAATATTTTTTCTTCCTAGTATTATATTATTTTTTTATATTACTTTATATATTAAAGTTATATCTTACCGCGTGTTATTTCCTGTTTTTTTTTTATATAATACACGCTTTTTATTTATCCAGGCTTATATTTATTACCAAAATAATTATTAGCAGGGTAATAATATAGTTAATAAGTAGTATATATAAAAATATCACAATAATCTTTTGCAGGTAAATAAAGGCATTTTTTTATTTTTTTTTTTATTACTAGCAGGCATTTTTATAAAATAGTAGGTATAGTGGTTTGGCTTCCTGGGCATAGTAATTAATAATTATTTTAAACCTTGCTATTAGCCCCGCGAATTTATAAACTTACTTAATATTTTAAGGCTTAGGCTAGTAAAGAATCTTAGCTACCTTTATTATTTTAAAATACCTTTTATTATAGTTATATACTTATTTTATAATTTTAAGCCCCTTTATATAAAATTATAACTTTTTTACTAAAATTATAGCCCTGGTAAGCTTTACTAAATAAAGCACGTGATTTAGATTTACTAAATACTTTAATATATATTATTAAATTCCCGGCAAAGCTTTTTTATTATTATACTTAGTTTTAGGTTTTTTCACGCTAATATTATTTAAGAATATTCTTATTATTAATAGTATTAGTTTTTTTAAGATTTTTTTTTAACCTTAATAAACTAGGCAACCAAGTTCGTGGCTTCTTATATAATAGTTATTTATTAAAAAAAACTTATTATAATATAAATGGCGGTCTTGTCCCTATCTTTAAAATTTAAAATAATTTAATTATACCTAAATATTTAATTAATAAGGGATGCCACGGCCATGCTAGTAAACTTATTAAAAAATTTATTAGTATTTAATAAAAGGTTTATATCTTGTATAATAACCTTATTAAGCTTAATAATATTAATTACTAGTTAGTAGGTGCCGGGCGTTTTTTTAGTAATTAAAAAGTATAGGTTTTTATAAAGGCCCTAAAAGTATTTAAATATTCCGGCCTTTAGGCGTTTTTTAAGTATCTTAACTATTATTTTTTAGGCCGCTCTTGGGATCTTAATTAAGGGTACTTACTATGTTTAGTGTTTTACTATTTATAATTATTATAAGGGCACCACCTTTAGTTACACATAGCTAATATTTTTAGTCCCCTATCCTAGCGCTCCTTTTTTTTAATATAATATATTTAGTAATATTTTTTTTTCCTGCGCTATTAACTAGTTTCTAACTTTTAATTTTATAGCTTTTTTAAATATTAGTTAGGTTCCCCGCGGGAATTAGGTAATTTATAATTAAAAATAAAAGTTAAATTTAGTACTTGCTTCGGGCGCCTGGCGGAGAAAATAATATTATTTAAAATAAAGTTTTTATTAATTTTTCACGCCTTTTAATATATTACCTTTTTTTATGCTATTTACTAGTTATATTTTATTAGCTTTTTTTTTAAATAAGGTTACTAGCCAGGCTATATTTAAAGGCCGTGCCCCGTGTATTTTCCTGGCTTTATATTTTATTTATTAAATATATTTTAGGGGCTTGCTTAGGTATTTTAATAATTTTTAGGTAATTTTATTAGCAGGTGCTTTGCATGTATTAAGTAGGTTAAATATAAACTTAATAATTATAAATTTATAGCCCGTGATTAGCTTAATAATTTTATATTTATTTAAATATAAAATTACCTAGCGTAAAATTAACTTAATTTTTAAATTTTTAAGTGGCTAGGGGGTGTTTAAGTAACCTTTAACTTACCTAGTAATTTTATATTTAATTAAATATAAAATTATTTTAACTCTTAGTTTTTTAGGCGCTTGGGTGTAGCTTGGGCGTTTAACTGCCTTATTAAAAACCTTATTTATTAATTATTTTAGGGCCCCTGGTGTTATTATTCTAGCTTTTATAATAAGTAACTACTTAATATTATAATTCTTGCTTAATCTTTTAAATCTTGCCTAGGCTAAACATCCCTTTTATATTTAATTAATAATAGCTTTTAGGGTACGCGAATCTTTAAAAGTTAGTTTTAACTAGTAAAATAAATTATATACTTTATGTTACTATTTTTTTTTAGTATTTATTATAAATAAAACTTGGTATTAAAAGGGCCTTCCCAGAATAAATTTCTTTTTTAAATTATTTAGTATAAAATAGTTAATACTTTAGTATATAAGGTTTTTAATAATTACTAAAAGGTTTTTTATAATACCCACATAGCTACCCTTAACTTAATTTATAATTATTATTTTTACCCGCGGCTTTAGCCTATAAGGTAAGTTAATTTTTTTATATAGTTATTTATTAATAATATTAAGTTTTATGCTAGTATCCAGGAGCGCCTTTATAAACTATTTTTTTATTTTAATTAAGATTTTAATACTTAGGGATATATAAAGGTTTTTTTTATTAGGAAGGGGCTTGGACCTTAAGCCTTTTATAGTAATATTTATAAGTATTACTTGCATGTGTTAAAAAGGCATGTTATTAGTTAGCTTAGGCCCTAATACTAAGTTTATAATAATTATATTTTTTAGGATTGCTTGGGAAATTTAGGTAATAATATTAAAAGGGCTTAAATTTATAAAAAGCTAATAAAAAAATATAAAGTGTAAGTATTTAAATACCCTAAAAAAATTATTAACTATAATATTAGTTACTAGTTACTAAAATACGCGGTTAAGCATAAAATTTATTAATATTTTTTTTTTAGCTTAATTACCAGCTTATTTTTAGCTATAGGCCGGGATTAAATAATAACCTAAGGTTTTTTATTTATTTTTTTTTTTTTTATATCTTAACTTTTATAGCTTTTATTACTTTCTTTACCCGGGGCTATTTTTTTATGTTTTTTAAAAGTTTAGACTTCTTAATTATCCTATTCACGTGCTGGTTAAATCTTGCTAATTAAATAATAAAATACTTATTATTAATAGCTTTATATTTTTTAACTTATTTATTAGCTATAAATAACTGCAGTTACACCTTAATTAAATTATTAAACTTATAATTAAAATTTTTACTATTTTTAATATTTTTTCCTAGGTTTTTAATATTTACAAGCTTAATAATTAAGGCTTTAATAATATTAATATTTACCCTTAAAAACTCTAGCTTTAACTAGTTTTTAATAGCTTTTAGTACTTACTTTACTATTAGTACTTCTAGCTAGCTTTTAATCTTAGGTTTTTTATTTCCTACCTTGCTAATATATAGCCTATTAGTATTTAGGTTTTTATAATATATTTTATTTATTATATTTACTACTTATATAATATAGGTACCTACACGGTATTTTAAAGTCCTATAATAATAATAGTTATTATAAGGCGGGGGTGCTTAAATTAAAAGTACTAATATATTATTAGGCGGGTATTATTATTCTTGGTATTATTAAGGCGGGTACTACTAGGGCGGGTGCTGCTAAAATAAGTACTATTAAAATAAGTACTACTAGGGCGGGTATTACTAAGAAGTAGCTTTAGTTTAGGGGGAAATATATATAATAATTTAGTATATAAATACTTAGGGGGGCGGTACTTACTATATATTTAAAAAATAAGGAAACTATTATACCTATTAAGTTATTATAGCTTTAAGGTTTAGCTATAATATTTTAATAGCTTTTATAATTTTTTAAAGGTTATTTTAGGCAAGGCTAAAGTACCTTTTTTACTAGCTTATGGTTTTATTAAATAAAACCAGGGGTTTTTTAGCTACTAAAATACTAGCTATATATTTAAAAGTATTTAAAATATAGCCTTTTTTTTTAGCTTTTTTTTTTAGAAATATAACAACCTTTTTACTAACCTTAAGGTATAGTTTTTTTATTACCAAGGTATTTAGTATATACTTTTTAATTATTTTATACTTAAGCTAGCAGCGGCTCCCTACCTTTAACCTAAATTTTTTAAAAACTTATTAGGCTAGGTTACTTAGGAGGCCTTGGGTTAATTAAATATATTAAGTATAATTATTTAATTTATTAATTTATATAACTTAGGCTAAAATTATATTATATTTTATAATATAGCTATAAAGGTTATTAGTTTATATATATAGCTAGTTTTTAAATTTCTTAAAATATTAGTATAATTACTTAATTTAGCACTAGTTAAGGTATTAGTATTTATTTAGTATAATAATTTTTAAAACCTTTTAGTTTTATTTGGCGTACCCTTTTAGGTTTTTAATAATATTTAAAATATTATAATTATAATAGCTTATTACTTAGGTAACTTTTCCTAGTTTATTATAAATATTTTAGTTTTTGTAAACTTGCTTATATATTTTTAAAAACCTAGTTATATTTTTATTATTAAATATAAGCGCGCCTGAAGTACCAGGAATTAATATAAAAATAATTAATAAAAAGTAATACTTTTTTTTTATTATACCCTTTATATTTTTAAAGGCGCTAATATTACTGCCGCGGGAGTTATTAAAGGGCATGTAAATCTTATTAATAATATTACTAGGCTTACCTTTAGCCACGGGGGATATATTACTAAAATTTTTAATTATAGGCATGGGTATTTATTTAGTGTTTTTACTTTTTTTTTTACTTAAAGACTTAAATATATAAAATATTTTTACTTAATAATAAAAGTTAGCAAGCAGGTAGTAGGCTTGTATATATTAAAAATTTTAAATAATTTTTTAAAGGGCTAGGTTTGCAAATACTTAGTAAAAAATAAAACTTTATAATTATAAAAAAAAACTTATAAAATATTTTTATTTTATTATTAAGCACCTAGTATAACTGCCTGGGTGGGCCCTTAAAAGCTTTACTTTAAATTTACTAGCTATATTTATATTAAATTTACTAATTTTACTATTTAATTTATTATATTTATTAGGTAATTAGCATTTCTTAGGATTACTAAGTTTATTATTTTTTTTAAAAATTACTAGAGTGCTTCGCGCGCGGCCCACTTGCCTTACCTACTAAATTTAATTTATACTTATTATTTAATTTTTTTTAACCTTTAGGCCTTAATAGTTTTTTACCCCTTTTTTTAATAATTTTAGGTGCCTAAGTTACTAAGGCATAGCTACTAGTATTAAAAACTCTTAATTTAGGGGTTTAGCGGGCGCCCTCCTTACCTTTATAATATTAAAAAAACATGGCCTTATATTAATTATTAATATATAAAAAAGCGGTGCTAAATTATAAAAGCTAAAAAAGCTAAATAATAGTAGTAACCTAGGGCTGGACAGCACGTAGTATAAGTAAAAGTAATAATAGAAAAAAAAACATATATATTAAGGTAAATAATAGACTAGGTATAGGAGGCTGGTAGCAAGGCTATAAGTACTACAGGAATCAATGTTGGGGTGCAACCCCACTACAATACCTAATACTAATATATATTTTACTAGTTTTAAAAATAGGCCTAGATTTTATATAGCCTGGTGGCTAATTAAAGTTTTAGTATATTTAATATTTAAGTAAACCTTATTTATTTTTACCTTTAAGTTAATACTTAATAAAATTATTAAGTATTACTATAATTAACATGGGTAATTATATATACTAAGCTTAACTAATATTTTTAATTTTATAATAAATAAAACCTTAGTATTTGCTAGTAAAGTAGCTAAATAATTTTACCTTTTATATATTTTAAGGTAGGTAAATAAAATATTTTAAAAGTTAAATTTTTTATTATACTTATAAGATATAACTATTATAGTACTAGCTAGTATAGCTTAATTTTTATTAATATTTAAAAAATTTAAGCTTTTTAAGCTTTTAATTTTAATATATCCCTTTAAATATTAATTCTTGGACGGCTTTTTAAAATAAGCTATTAATAAAGTTTTAGTTAGTTTTTTAAAGTAAGTAGCTAACAGGGAAGGTATAGTTATAATAAATAAATAATAAAGTTACTAGCATAGTAACTTAAGTATAAAGGGCACTAGTATTTAAATTAATATAATATACTTATAATTATAACTAGTTTAATAGTTATAATTAAAAAGCAGGAGTAAACTAAGCTAAAAAAGCTTTTTAATTTTAAGGCTATCTTCCTAGTCCGCGCTGCTAATTATTAGGGTTTTTTTAATTTTTATTTTTATTTTTATTTTTAATAAGATACTTATTTTATTTAAAACCCTAAGTTT
Organism: Aspergillus mulundensis; assembly: GCF_003369625.1. Taxonomy (NCBI): domain Eukaryota; kingdom Fungi; phylum Ascomycota; class Eurotiomycetes; order Eurotiales; family Aspergillaceae; genus Aspergillus; species Aspergillus mulundensis. The sequence goes on along the minus strand of NW_020797899.1, from coordinate 790,869 downwards.
AGTTAAAAATAGGTAGTAAATTTTATAGCTTTTGCTAGTAAACTAGCGGCTAAGGTATTATTTATAATAATAAAAATAGTAATTAAAGTAGTTAAAGTGGTTAAACTTATTAAATATAATTTAGTTTTACCTAGTATACTTAAATACATGGTTATTTTTAAGGGCGCTAGTTAGTTTAATAGGAATTATAATAAGGTTTTTTAGGTTTTAGTAATTTATTTTTTTATTTATTATCTTTAGCTTTAATAATATCTCTTTAAATGCTAAATTTAAAGTTAAGAATATTTAAAAAAATTATTATTATTATATGGCGCGTTAGCTTGTTAATTTTTTAATATAATATATTATTTAATTTACTTTATATTAAAATAAGTTAGTTAAAAATATTACTAATAATTACTAACCTTGCGTTCCTTAGGAATTCCTAAGTAAAAAAATAAAAAGTTTTTTTAACTTAAATATTTATAAAGCCATAACTTATTTTTTAAAAATAAGTTATTACCTTAACTAGTTAAAGTTTAAAATATTTAATAAGTTTTATAACCTATTCTTACTTTAAAAAAAAGTTTTATAATTTTTATTTATTTACTTAAAATAGCTTAGTAATATACCACTTTAAAATAGCACCTTTTAAATAATTATAAATATTAACTTTTACTACTACTTTTCCTTTAAAAATTACTATGTTAAAAATATGGTTTATAAAAATATATATATTTTTATAAAATATTTTTAACCCACGCTTTTTTATTAATAAATTTTTATTATTAACTTTATTAGGCTAAAAGTAACTAATATTTTTTATTTTTTAATAGTATTTTTTTAATATAGCTTTAGCTAGCTAAGATTCTTTTTTTTAAAAAACTAGTTTTAATTTATTAGCTAGTAAAATAAATTTATTTTTACCTTTTTTATATTTACGTCCCCTTTCCAAGCCTTTCTAGTTTTAATAAAAAAAATCTAGGGATTTTAATTTTAGTTCTTGCCTTTAAGGCGCTTGTAGGTAAGCCTTTAATTTTTTAAAATAAGGTTTTAGCTATTAAACTAGGCTTAAAACTTTATATATATTTTTAAGATTTTATTTATATATATTTTTTCATTCCTACGTCTTATTAGTTTAATTATTTTTTTTAAAAATTTTTAAAGTCCTTTTTTAAAAATCTTTTAAAGGCGGCTTACTTATTATTAATAATCTTTAAATAGCTATTTAATTTCTATTATAAAATTAATTTAAAGTCCTTATTTACCTATCAGGGGCCTAAATTAAAAGGTTAGTAATTTATTTATTAAAGGCTAGGATTAAAAGGTTATTAAAAATCTAGATTTAAGTTTATATTATAAATTTAAAAACTAGTATTAATATTAATATTAATATTAATAGTACTATCCCCTTTTTTATAATTAGTAAAATAAAAAAACACCTAGGTTTAATAATTAGCTTTATAAAATACTTAGGTTTAGTAATTAGCTTTATAAAATACCTAAGTTTAATAATTAGCTTTACTATTACTTATTTTAAATAATGCTATAAGTAATAGCTAATAATTAATTAAGTTTATTAGCTTGCTAGTTTATAAACTATTAAAGTGTTTAGTTACTATTTAGTAAGCCTAGTAAAAAATATAAAGGTTTAAGTAAGTTAAAAAGTAAATAAGCTAGGTTAAAAAGTAATAGCCGGAGGAGTAAATAAACTTATAAATAATTTAAAAAATAAAAAAATATTAATAGTAAAAAAAAATTAAATGTACTAATAATTTTTAAAAATATTTACTAATAGCTAAGTTAAATAACTAGCTAGTATTATTAACAAGTAATTATAAGATTATTAAATTATTATTTTTAATTATAGTGGTTTACTCCTACCTTATTAATTTTAAACTAAAGGTTAGTTTTAAAACAATAATATTATTAATTTATATTAGGAAACTTGCACGTGTTTAGCCTAGTAATTATTTTAATTTTAGCAAGAATAAATTAATAAGTATAAAATATATAATTTTTTAAGCCCTTTATTTACTAGTTTATATATTTCCCATCCTTTAGCCAAGAAATAATAAATTTTTTATAACCTAGTAAAAAACTAACTGGTTAATATTCCACGCTAGGGAATAAGTATATTAAGTAAAAAATAAAATAGCCATGTAATATACTATAAAGTTAATAAAAAATATTATTTTTAAATTAATTTTTTTTATAAATTATTATTTAACCTGCTAAAAAACCTTTAGCTAGTAAGCTAATATTACTAAGGTATTATCCTATTTAATTTAAGCCCTTTTTATATTATCCAAGATTATTAACTATTATTTAAAAAATAAAAAAAACAAGTTTATATAAAGGTATTTATTAAAAACTAAGAAAATAAATTATTAAGTTTATTAGCTAGTTATAAGGTAAAGAGGTTTTTAAAAAAAATTATTAATTAATTATTAAATATAAACACCTCCCAGGAGTTTAGGAGTTTAATAGTTTTTTAATAAATAAATAAAAAATAAAAAAGTTATAAAAAAAAGAATTAAAAAAGCAAGTTTACTAAATTTATTAATTAATTAAAAAAAGGTAAAGTATAGCAAGAAAAAAAAAGCTAGCTATTAGCCAGCTGCTAAATATAATTAATTTTTAAAAGTTTAGGAGTTTAATTAGTTATTTAATAAATAAGTAAAAAATAAAAGTTAATAAAATAAAAAATAATGGTAAAAAGCAAGAGTAAAAAAAAAATTTATAAGCTTTTTAAATACTAAAAAAATTTTAGTTAGTGTCTCTTGGCCTAATCTTAATTAGCATGCTTAATTAAAATATTAAGTTTACTTAACTAGTTATATTAGGGACATGCTACTATTATTATTATAAATAATAATTTTAATAAAGTATAATAAATAGCTTATTAACTAAAACTAACTAAGCTTAATTCTAGAAAAGGGGTTAGTTAATGGTGGTGGCCGGTGGCAGTATATGCCGCTGGTGGTCTGGCCAACGTTGACATTTTAGGAACCTTTTTAGGTATATAAACCCTAAGGATTTAGTAGTAAAAGCTATTAATTTAATTACTAAAACTAATATATTTTTAAAAAACCTAGATTTTAATTATAATACTAGCCTAGCGCACTATACACGCGCTTAGGCTATTATAAATTTTAAAAAAGCTTTTTAAATTTTAAATAAATTAGCCTATTTATTTTATTTTTAAAATATTATTAAAGTCACGTGAAATAAAATTACCCTAGCTAGTAAACCTTATTTAAATAACCTTTAAGTATTAGCTAGCAAGCCTAGCCTAAATAATATTTTAGTATTAGCTATAATACTTTATAAATAAATTTTTAAAAAAAATAAACTAATAATTTAGCAAGCTAAGGCTAAAAGTAAATAAAATAAATAGTTTAAAAGCATGTAAAAAAATATAATTTTTTAATAAAAAATAAAACCTAGAATTTTATTAACTTACCCTTTAAAAATACTTACTTTTTAATAAATAGGTTTTAAAGGTTAAAAAAAAATTAAAAGGCTAGATTTTTTATTATAAAGCTTGTTAAATAGTTTATAGCTTTAAGTAAGTTTATAGGCTTAATTATTATAAAACCTTTATTAGGATAATAAAACTAATAAATTATAAGCTTTTTTTTATTATTATTATTATACTAAACTTTAAAATTAAATAAATAAATATAAAAATAGTATTTTTATGTCACACCCACGGGTGCCAAGCCCTGATAAGATAAGGAAACTAATAAAATAAAAGTTATGGTAATATTAACCTAACACATAGTAATAATATTACTATTATTTTAATAATATATTTAAGGCCAACGCCCCAGTAAAAAATAATTAGTTAAAAGTTAATTTTTATATATTTTTAGCCTTAAAATTTAATATTAATCCCTTATTAAATAGCCCTTTTAGTACTTTATTTTATACCTAGTTAGCTTACTTAAGGTTTTTATAATTTTAACTTTTTTATTTATTAATTACTTATAAAACATGTATTATGCTGCTAGTATACTTATACCTTATTTTTAAATAAGATTATTTTAATAATTTTTAAAAAAAACCCTTTAATACTTAATAATCTCCTATTATTAAAATTATTAAAAGTATTATTATAAAAAATTATTAAAACACTTGTAAAACGCCAGTAACTTAATAATTATAAAATATAAAAAGGTATATTAAGTATTTAAAAAATTAATTAGTTAAATATAATATACCTTTAAAGTAATATTAATATTAAAATAATTTATTAAAAAATTATAGTAAAATTAAAAATAAAAATATACTTAAGTATAATTTTAATTTTAACTTATAGTAATATCTTAACTAGCTTGGTACTTTAAAATTAAACTTTAAAAAAGTACCTAAAAAATATAAATTAAATTAATAGTAAATTTTAAAAGCTTTAACTATAATAAAATTAGCATGTAAAAGTAACTAAATTTAATATATTAATAAATTAAAAGGTATAAATAAAAAATATTAAGAATTTTTTTAAAAATACTTTAAAAAATAAATAGCTATAATTTTAAAAAGTTTAATAACTAGTTTACTAAATATTATAGTTAAACTAAAGTTAGCTTATTAAAAAAAAACCAAAATTTTAGGGATTTTACTAATTATTTAGCTAAATTAAAATAATATTTTTTAAAAAATAATAAAAAAATATAGATTTAATACTATTTTAGCAAGCTTTTACCTTTATTTTAAAATAAAATTTATAATTTTAATAATACAAAACTTTTAAATACTAAAAAATATTTAATTTAACTTATTTTATAGTATTAGTTTTATATATTATATTTATAACCTTGTATTATCTTATATTATAATAAATAATTAAAACCTACTAAATAAAAAAAAATACTACTAATTTAAAAAAAAATTAACGCGGATTTAATTATAATAAAAAAATTTAAAAAAAAAGTTATTTTATAGGATAAACTTTTAAAGGTAGTTATAGTAAAATACCTGTAAAATAAATTTTTAGTATAATAAAACCTTTTTAAAGTTATACTAAAATAGTACTAAATTAAAATTAATTAAAATTAACTTTTATAACTTATTTTAAGTGTAAAAAACCTAGTTATATTATACCTAATTATATAAAATTATTATAAAACCTTAACTTTTAGCTAGTAAATCCTAACTAAATTACTAAAGTTTATAAAGTAGTAATTAAGGATTCTTAAAATAAAAAATATTATAAAAAAAAATAAGATAATTAGTAAAAAGGTAAGTATATAAATTAAAATAAAAGTAAAATATATAAAAAAAAATAAAAAAAAGCTAAAATAAAGTCTTATGCCCTAGCTTAATATTTAAAAATAAAAATAAGTAAGTATTTTTAAATAAAAATAATAGTAAAAGCTTTATAAAATAAAATTAAAACTAAAGGAAACTTAAATACTAAAGTAAAAATAAATATAATAAGTATAAAATTTATTAAGCATGTGTTATCACTGTTATGGTATTGTAACTGCGCAGTGTTGCAATAACGTAATCCGGCGGCCTAAGGCCGCCGGGCGGAGGAACTTCGGCGCTAAACTAGCCGCGTGCCAAGGTGGTAATTAATTATATAATATATAAAATACTAAGTTTAACTCCAAACTTTAACTTAAAAAATTAATAATTAGTTTTTATTATAAATACATAATATCTTTTTTATTATAATAATTTATATTTTTTTAAGCTTACTGTAGTATATAAATATAACTTATAATTTTAATTATTTTTTTTTAAAAAAAAACCTATTTTATATAATAACTAAGTAATAAACTTAATCCTAGGAACTAGTAAATAATATTTTAAAAAAGTAACTATAAACCTTAACTTAATAACTAACTAATATACTTAAAAAAAAATTTATAAACTTTTAACTAAAAAATCCTAAGGGCACCCCTGCTATTAAACCTTAAATTATATAAAAAATATTAAAATATAAAGGGCCCGCCTAGGGGTAAAAAAATAAAAATAGTAAAAAAATTACTAAAAAACTATAGGTAATACTAAAAGTAATTTTAGTAAAAAAAAAAAAAATTACAGGAGCAAGAACGCTGTAAAAAAAAAATATTAATAAATTTATACTTAAATTAAAAAGGTATACTAATAAATTACAAGGGCTAAGGCTAACTAATAAATATATAATATATTTATTTAATTTATTAAGTAACTAATAATCTCCTGCTAAATAAACTTTAATAACCTTATAATTTTAAAAAAAACTACTAGAGGGGTTATAGTAATAATAATATAATTTAAAAAAAACTTTTTAAAAAAGTTACTATTTATAAAACCATACTAGGTAAATAATATTAAAAAATTTAATAATTAAAAGTTAAACATAAAAACATACTTTAAAACCTTTTTAATTTATTACCTAAATAATAGCTATAAAATATTTTAATTTATTAAATTTTTAGTAAAAAACCATAGGTAGGAATAGTTTAATATTTATAAAATAAAAACTATGTTTACCTAAAAAATTTTTTTTAATATATTAATTAAAATAATTAATAACAAGATAGTGCTAGTTAATAATTTATTAATTAAGTAAAATAATATAAAGTAGTAACCATGGTAAATTATTAAGTAATTTATATAATTATTAAACTAAATTAAGAAATACCTACCCTATAAGTATAATAATAATTAGCGCTAAAAACACCTATACTAAAAAATCCTAAAAAATATATAAAAAAAGTCCCTTATTTATAAATATTAAAAACTAAAGTGTTATAATAACTATATATTATACTTAATAAGTATTAAAAATAACATGCCTAAGTAAAAGAGAACTATTATAAAAAAAAAGAAAAAGTTTTTTAACTAAACTTACATAAGGTTATTAATAACTAAAGTTAGGGTGCTTTTTATTACTAAAAAAAATATAAAAGTAAATACTAGTATAAAATAACCTAATAATTATAATAATTTTTTATTTATAAAAAAGCTATACTTAGGTAAATACTTAAATTATAGCTATATTAAATATTTTAAGTAATATTACTAGTTACTAGGTAAAGGTTAAAAAAAACACCCTTATAATAGTAATTTTTAAGTAAATTTAATAATATAAAAAATATAAAACCTTAAAGCTTTATATAATACAAGCTTTAAAAATTTATATAAAATAAAAAAATATACCGCGGGCCTGGGTAATCTAGGTAAAAATAAAAAAAAAAAATAAAAAATAATAATATATAAGGGTTTTTATTAACTTTAAAGTAAAAGTAAATTTTATAAACTAGTACTAGGTAAAGTTTTACTTAATATAAAATAAAGGGCTAGCTTATAAAGTACGCATAGTTAATAATTATATAGTAATATTTTATAAAAGGCATATACTTATAGTTTATGCTAAAGATTTTACATGTAATATATAGTATTATTAGTAAAACTTTAAAGTTATTAATATTAATAATTATAATATAATTTTAGGATTTCCGTGGCTGCTAGCCGCGATACCTATTTTAAATTAATAAATTAATAATTAAATATATAATTAAAAAGTAAAATATAATTTTAAATATTTATAGTATATAATAATAATATAAGAATATATTATAAAAATTACTACAGGAGTTAAAGTACTTTTAGTATAAATTTTTAAGTAAAAAAATTATATTATAATATACCTTAATAGGGTAAAGGTTAAAAAAATCCTGCTATTTAAATAATATTATAAATATATAAATATATTTTTTAAAGTAAAAGTAAATACCCTTATATTTTATTAATTTTATAATTATATAATTAAGTTATAACCTAGTGCTAAGCTTTTAAGTAAGTATATTTACTTATTATTTTTAAAAAAGCTTAAAGTTCTACGCGAATATATTAAAAAAGCCCTTAAAAAAATTAAATATATTTATTAAAGAGCCCTGCGGGAGCTTTAATACTATTTATATTAAAAAAAAATAATAGCTTATATTTTTATATAGACTATTAAGGCCTAAATATTATTATAATTAAAAATATATACCTATTATTATTACTTAACATAACCCTTAACTATTTAAAAATAAAAAAAATTTTTACATAGCTAAATTTATAAAACGCGTACTATAAACTCTAAATTTACAAGAAAAATAAGTAAAAAATAGTGTTTAAAATATAATTTAAACTTTATAAATACTAAGTTATACTATTTAAATTAGTAAATATACTAGTAATATTTTAATTTTATATAAACCACGCCTTAACTAAGCTAATTAATATAATTTATATTACCTATTTAAATAATATTATTATTTTCTTAGAAAACAAAAAAAAAATATAAATAATATATATAAATAGTTCTTAAAAGATTACGCGATTTTAAGCTATATATAAAAGTTAGTAAATACTTATTTTATATTAAAAAAATTAACTTCTTAGGCTTTATTATAACTACTAATAAAATTAAAATAAAACTAGAAAAAATTTAGATTATTATAAAATAGCTAATACTAAAAAATATAAAAAAAGTAATATTTTTTTTAGGATTTTGCGGCTTTTATTAAAAATTTATTAAAAATTATAACTAAGTCGCGGTAGCATTATTTAATCTTATAAAACTTAACATGGTTATAAAATACTTATTAAAAAAAAGGCCTTAAAGGCATTTAATATATTATATTTTAAATTTATAAAATAGCTATTACTATAATACTTTAACCTAAAATTACACATGTAATTATAAACTAATACCTTAGGGTATGTTATTACTAGGGTATTATTTTAACTAGTAAAAAATATATAATAATACTTAATTATCTTTTAGTCTTGTAAATTAAAAGACGCGAAAACCTAATATAAAACCTATAACTTTAAAATACTTGTAATTATAAAATACTTTTAAGTTTAAAAACACTATCTTAAGGGTAATAAATTCCCTATTAAGGTGCTTATAAACTATAATAATTTATAATAATTTATAATAACTAAAAACCTAATATAAAAATAAGCATAATAAGCTAAAAAACTTATAACTTTTAACTTTATTATTAAATACTACCCGGGGGTAAAAAACCTAATAAATACTTTAAGTAAAAAAGCGGACTACATCCCTAAAAAAGGAAAGAAAAAAGCTATAAGCAGGATAGTTTTTTATAAATTATAAAAGTAATTAAATAACTAACTACTATTATACCTAAAGTTTAAATTATAACTTAATATACAAGCTACTATAGTAAATAAGAACCTATATATAAATAAATTATAATTAAATATTATAAAATTACTTTAGGTAACCCAAGAATATAATAAAAAGTTTAAAAAAATAAAAAATAATTTTATAAATTTAAATTATAAAAAAAATTTTAAGTATTAAAAAGTAATAAATAATAACTTATTATACTTTAAAAACTAAGTTTACATGCTAAAATTAGTGGCACTTTACAAAAAAATTATAAAAGTAAACTATAATAAGCCCTAAGATAGGTATTAAGGTATTAATATAACTATTATAAATATTTTATAAAAGTATTATTAACTAAATATAACTAGGTATATTAAAAAATATATTAAAAAGTATAATAATTGCTAATAAATTATGGTTTATAAGTATAAATTATATAAATTATTAAAATTATTAAGCCCATTAAGGGTACCTATAAAATAAATTAATATAAATTTTATTACTAGTTTACCACCTATAAAGTATAATAAGCGTGTATATAATGCTATTTTAGTAATAATTAAAATATATATTAAATTTATATAATATATTTTATACTTAAAAAATATTAACGCGGAATAACTTGCAAATACCCTTATAAATAATATTTTTTACTTTATTAATATACTAAAAAATATGGTTAATAACTATAAAAGTCTTTTTACTAGCATATTTTAGGCTATACTAAGCTATTATTTAGGTGTAAAATAAAAATTATTTACTATATATTACCCGTAAATAAATAACTAAATTAAAAGGTAAAACTAAGTTTTTAAATATTACCTTTATGCTTATATTAACTAGCACTAGGATAATTAGCTATAATAAATTAAAATAATATAATTTATAAATAATAACATGTATAAGTGGTTTATAGGTTATATACTTATTAAAGCTTTTATAAATTTAAAAATAACTATATATATTAATATTAAGGGGCCTAACTAAGTATTAAAATAACTATAAAAGTTAAAAAAAGTTATAATAATTTAATATAATAAAAAGCATAAGAAAATAAACTTTAAAATTAATAACCATGTTATACTTTATATAAAAAATATTAAGTTAGCAAGACTAAACTATAAATTAAGTAAAATACTTATTAGCCTATTTTTAGTAATTATAAAATAAGAAAAATAGTTTTATAAGCTACTACTTTTACTAAATATATAATAATTATATAATATTTTTTATATTATACTTTTAAAACCTTATTATAATAACCTATCCCAAGCGCTAAATATTAGCCTTATACTAGTAAATAGCAAGAAAAAATACTTTATTAAAAAAATCCTTAATATTTATAAATTTAAGGGCAAGGTATAATACCTTGTAAAATAGTAAGAATAAAATAATATAAAAAATAATATATAAAAACCAAAAACTTATATAGCTAAAACTATGGTACTTAAAAATTTTAA
>NW_020797899.1:766980-777661 GCF_003369625.1 Aspergillus mulundensis | reverse complement strand
ATTATAATTATTTAAGCTATATATATTTATATAATAATAAATTAATAGTAGTTTAGTAATAAAGTAATAAAATATTAAATTTTTAAATAATATAAGTTTATAAAGGCTTGTAAAAATTAAGCTTATATATTTATTATTATTTTTTTACCTAAAAAAGTTTATAACAGCGGTAAGTTAAATTAAATAAATAATTTATTACCTAAACTTAATATATTTTAAGATATATTTTTTTTATATAATATAAAAATAATATTTTTAAAGTTAGTACCCATGTATAATATTATAATAATAAATAGCTAATTATTTTTTTATAGGCTAATTTACTTTTTTTCTCCTATTAAATTAGTTATGTTATGCTAGTATATTAATAAAAATATTTAATATAGTTATATTAAACCTTTTAAAAGTCTTACTAAAGTACCTATCCTTTTTATACCTAAAAAAAATAAAGACTTATAATTATGTGTTAATTATTAAGGGTTAAATAAAATAATAATTAAAAATTAATACTTTTTACCTTTTATTTTAAAAATTTTCAACTAAATTTTAGGAGCAACTTATTATACCAAAGTTAATTTAAAAAATGCTTATTATTATATCTAGGTTTATAAAAAAGACTAGTAAAAAATAGCTTTTTAATATTAATATAATTATTATAAATATATTATTATGCCTTTTAGTTTAATTAATGCTTTTACCACTTTTTAAAGTTATATTTATTTTATAGTTTATAATATTTTAGATTGGATTTATATTATTTACCTTAATAATATTTTAATTTTTTTTATTAATTTTAAGTAATATATTAAGTATATTAAATAAGTTTTTAAATATTTATGCAAAGCTAAATTATTTACTAATTTAAAAAATATACCTTCTTTAAAAAAGAGGTGGAATTTCTAGGTTTTATAATTAATTAAAATAGTATTAAAATAAACCTGGAACAAGTAACTACCATAATTTTATAAAAAAAACCTTGTTTTTATAAAGCTTTATAATCCTTTTTAAATTTTATTAATTTTTATTATTATTTTATTTATAATTTTATATAAATTGCCTTACTATTAACTAGTTTAATAAAAAAATATAATATAAAAAAAAATTAGGCCCCTATAATTTTAAAAGTGTTAAAAGCTAGTATTTTAATTTTTTTTAATACCTTTATAAAAGCCCCTTTATTATATTATTTTAACCCTATGTAAAAAAAATAGTTAAAAGTAAATACTAGTAATATAAAAATAATTAAAATATATTTTTAATTAAATAACACAGGGAAATATTACCTAGTTATATTTTAATTTTATAAATTTATTAAAGTAAAAATTAATTAATTAATTTTAAATAAAAAGCTATTTACTATTATTTAGTTATTTTATTATTAAAGGTAATACCTTAAAGGTTTTTCTTATAAAATAATAATATAGTTAAATTATATAAATTTTTATTTTTTTATATAGCAGCGGAAGTACAGTAAAAAGCAAGTAAAATAATATATAAATTTAATAATATATAACTTTAAAATCCTATATTATTTAGGTAAGTATAACCCTATAAATACCCTATTTAAAAGGTATAAAAGCAAGACTAAATTAGTCTTAAAAAAAGATTTTTTAACATTTATTAAAAAAAATAGTATAAGGTATTAAAGTATAAATAATTACTTGCCTAAACTTAATATAAAGTTTTTATAAAAAAAAGCTTAATTTAAATAAAAAATAAAATATTTAAATTTAAAGTATTAAGTGTAACAAGTGCTTTAATATTTTTAAAAAAATTTTTATTTTTAAAATAAAATAAAGTTAAATCTTAATTTTAAAAATTATAATACTATAAATATATAGTTTAACCTTAAAAAAAATTAGGTTTTAGCCTAGTATTAAGTCTAAAATATTATATTAATTAAAAATATTTACTTTAATTATATATTAAATTATTTAATAAAGTTACTTTTAGTATTATAATTTATAAATAATTAAACTTAGGAGCAAATTAAAGCCTTAAAGGTAAAAAATTAAGCTAAAAAAGTTAAAAAATTAAGTTTTAAAAATTAGTTAATTATAAAAAGTAATTTACTAGCTTTTTAAAATTAAATTTATATTTTATTAAATTAAGTACTTAAAACTATAATTATTTAAGTATATTATAATAATCCCTTAGCAGGATATTTTGGTTTATAAAAAACTAAATTTTTAATAAAATAAAAGTTTTTTTAGCTAAAAATAAAAGCTATAATAAAAACTTTTACTTATTTATATCTTATATGTTAATCTACTATAGCACCTTAATATTAACCTTATAAAAAATTATTTACTTTATTAAAATTAAATTACTTTTTTTTTAAAATTAGCATAAATTTTATTATTAGCCTACTACCTATTATATACTAAAAATAATATATTAATACTATTTTTATAATAATAAATTATTATATAAAATAATATTAATTTATTTTTATTTTAATATTAATCCAAGCCTATAAACTAGCTAAAGTTTTTTATTAAAATTAAACTTTAAATTATAGCTAGCTAAAAGGTATTATATTTAATTAAAACTTTTTTTTATAAGTAAATATTAAAAAAAGCTATAATTTTATTATAAAATTAAATTATATTTATTAACTACTTTTTACCCCTAAATTAATAAATAAACCAAGTAAATTAACTAAGTTTTAAAATAATATTTATATTATTTTATTATAAAAAATTACCATGCCTGGCTTATATTACTTAAAATAATATAATTTACTTATAATAATACTAAAAATATTATTATTAAAATATTACCCTTTTAAGCTATATATAGCTAAAACCTAAAAATTATAATATAGTTTAAGGTTAACCCTAATTAAATAAAGGTACTAGTTATATTAGCTAAGATTAAAAAACTTAAAAAAATTTAAGCTAAATATAAAAAAAACTAAAAAAAAAATATAAAATGCTATTAAACCTACTATAATAAAGGTTAAAAAAATATAAAGTTTAAACTAAAATAACTTATTAAACTTAATACTAAAAATTTAAATTTAAAAGTGCTAGTAAAACTTAAGCCTAAGTTTATTAATTTTTTTTAAGTATTAAATAAAATTAATTTTATAGTATATTAACTCCTACTTTTTAAAAAGTATTATTAAATATATAATATTTTTTATATTTTATTACTTAAGCCTTAGCATGGTAAAATTAATATAAAAGCTATACTTAATTTAAAAAAAAATAAAAAATAAAAAATTAATAATATTATTAGCTATAATTTTATTAAAAATAAAAACTTATACCTAGTAAAATAAAAAAAATAGCCTTTAAAATATAATTAATAAGTTTTTATTAAAAATATAAATATACTAAATCTTACTTAAAAGTATAAAAAAAGGTAAGCGTAATAAAATAGTTATTTATTATTTAATTAAAAGTAAAAATAAGACCTAACTTTAAGCTAAAATATACCTAATATACTTAAATAAAAAAAACCCTAATAAAATACTACTTAAAAATTATTATTTTAGCCTTAAACTATAAGTAACTACAAGAAATTATAAACCTAGGAAGTAATAAGCGCTAAAGTAATAAAAAAAATAAAATATTATTAAGGGGACAAGGCCCTAACATCACCAAGCTGTCGCCCGGCATAACTAAACTAGAAAATAACAAAAATAAAGGTACTAGAAATAAAACTAAATACTAGCTTTAGAAAAGCAAGAAGATAGCAAGGCGCCGCTATTAAGTTAGATATATAATTAATCTAGCTAAATGCCCTTAATAGTAATAAAAAACTTTATTTTAATATAAGTAAGTTTAATATTAAAATTTAAGGTATTAATAAAATAAGCCTAGCAGGCAAGCTTAACTTTTTTTTAAAATTAAAATTTAGTAATAAATTATTAAACATGGCCTAAATTACCAGGGAAAAGGCAAAGATATAATTATAAAATTTTAGTATTATTTTTTATATTAGTAATAAAAAAATTTATAAGCTAAATAATAAAAAGTAAAGCGTGATATAATAATACTTTAATATAATATTAAAAATTTAACTTTTGCTAGTCCTTTTTTACCTTATTTAAAAAAAAGGTTTTTTTTAATAAGCTTTTTTTATATTTTTAAAGGCCTTCAGTAATTAAATTATAATAAAATAAGTTTAAAATATAAATTCCTAGCCTTATTAATACTTTTTATTTTTTAAAAAAAGCTTTACTTTTTTATTATTAGTTTACGGGTAAAAAATAATAGTATTTAATTAAAAGCTATAAATTATATATATTTTTTATTATTATTACTTTAACCTAAGGGATATAATAAATTAATTATAAAATATTAAAAAAAAATATTAAAAACTTACTAGCTTATAAATCTTATTATAATAAAAATAAGTTTTATATAAAATTAATATAATAATATTAAACTTATAATTAAATTAAAATAATATATTATTATTATTTAAATTACTAGCTTTTAATATAAATTAAAAGCATATTAAGTATTATAATATAGCTAAATAAATAAATATATATAATAAAACCCTATAAGTTTTACTAGCTTTTTTACCTTTTTTAAGCTTTTTTTTTTACTATTTATGGCACCCTTTTTTTACTTATTTTTTTTTTAAATTATTTAAGAAACCTTTATTATTCCTGTCTTTATTCTTAGTGGTAGTAGTAGTGGTTTTTAGTAAAAAAAAGAAAATAAATTTTAAATTTTATTATAAGGGCTATAAAATTAGATAGCTAATAAAAAAATAAAAAAACAAGATATTAAACTTTAAGAAATAAAATAAGGGAACTAAAAAAATAAAATAAAAAAATAAAAAAAGTTAAAAAAAAAAAACTAGGAAGTAAATAAAAATTTATTTTTTTATATTTAATTACTTATATAATACTAATAACATAGTATTATAATAATTATATTAACCTTTTTATTATTTATAAAATACTGCTTATTTATAATTTATTAATATTTAAATTAATAAAAAGTAACTTAAAACTTTTATTACGTATTAAAATAGCTATCTTAACCACTAAAAGCAAAGCTATTTAAAAGTAAAATATTAATAAAAAAATATTATTTTAAGCCTTAAGATAATTCCGCATTTAATAATAAATTATTTTAAATAAAAAAACTAAATAATTAAATATAAAACTAAAGTAAAATAATAATAAAATATATTTATTATAGGAATTAAAGCTATTTAAAAATTAGGTTATTTTAATTAAAAAAGGGCTAAGTTATTACACCCACGGGTGCTAAGCCCTAATAAAATAAAAAAACTAATAAAATAAAAATTATAGTAATATTAACCTGTTATATAGTAATAATATTACTATTATTTTAATAATATATTTAAGGCTAACGCCCTAGCAAAGAATAGTTAGCTAAAAGTTAATTTTTATATATTTTTAGCCTTAAGATTTAATATTAATCCCCTATTAAATAGCCCTCTTAGTACTTTGTTTTGTACCTGGTTAGCCTACTCAAGGTTTTCACATTTTATACAGGGATATTAATATTATAATTTTTATAAAATAACCTTATTTTTTTATTAATAGCTTTAAGCGTGTTTACTAGCTTTAAAAGGCTTTTTATAACTTAAAATAAGCACTATAAATTTAATATTAATTTTTTATAAACTTTTTAGCCATGCTAGGCTTTTATTTTATTTATTTAAACTTAGGAGTTTTTACTAATAATAAGATTTTTATTATTATTTATATAAATAACCTCCTGCTAGTTAGCAGGAATAAAGCCTAGATTTAAAAAATTAAAAATATTTTAAGTAAGTGCTTTAAAATATTTAATTTTAGCCTTTATTATTATTATTTTAGCATGGAAGTTTACTAAAATTAGGCTAATTAAATACTTTAGCTTTTTTAACTTAGCTATATAAATAAAACTTTTTACTAGTTTAGTATAAATAACTTTAAAATTTATAATATATTAATAAATCCTTACTTAAAGCTAGAGCCTGCTTTTAAAAAGTATATAACTTTAATAAATATTTTAAAATAATATTAAAGTACTATTAGGTTTTTAATATATTTTATACTAGAAACTTAGGCTAATACTACTTACCTTATATTTATTTTAAGCTATTTTTTTATTAAACTTATAAAAAAATATATAATAATTATTAAGCTCGTGTTTTACTACCTTTAGGGCTTTATAAACTATAAACTAATATTTTTTAGAAATTTTTAACTGCTAACTAGCTATATTAATACTAATTAAAGTAATAATTTAAAAATATATTATTTTATTTTTAAATATATTTTTTATATAGGTTTTATAACTATTAGCTAGTTTTTTAAGTATTAGCCTATTATAACTTTATTTTTTTATAAAGTTAAGTATATAGGGGAAACATAAGTTATTAAAAAGGTTATTTAGCTTTATTACTTACTAAAAAAGCTTATAAGCACCTAAAAGGTAAATCCTATTATTATTATAATTTATAAAAATAATAAAGGTGTTATAGTACTAGCTAGTAATCCCTAGTTTTATACTTAAAGTAAATATATTAATATTTAATATTATTTTATTTAGGAGAAAAAGGCTAAAAACATTATTAATATTTAGTTTATTTTTATTAAAAAATAAATAATAAATAGCCTTACTAAGCCACTAGGGCCTAAGGGGTTTAAATACTTTAAAGCCTTATTAAAAAATTTTTTAAGCTTATATAAATAGGTTTTCTAGTAGTTTTTATATTAAAATTAGCTTTTTTTATACTAGACTTATAATAACCCGCGTATTATAAAACTATATTTAATTATTCTTATTTTTAGTTTATTATTACTTTATTTTTATTTTTAGGGATTAACCCTATAATAAAGGTAGTATAATATTATATTACCTTAAAATTTTACCTTAGTTTTATATAATACCCTACCTAACTATAGTATTAAAAGTTAATATATTTTTAGCTTAGTTTAATAAAATTTTTAGTGCTTCTTATATTTACTTATAAGAGATTTTATTTTTAAATACTAAAATATAGGTTTACTAGCATGGCTAGCTTATTAATTACCTTAATTAAGATTTTTATTTAATATTTTTTTAGGTTTTAAAGTATGGTTATACCATATGGTTAACAGCCTTTAAAACCCTAGGAATCTCCTGGATTAAGTAACTAAATAATATTATTAACTTTTAATATATATAGGCTATTATAATAATTTTATTTTTTAATAAAAAAAATATTATTATTTAAGATTATAATCCCTGCTATAATCCCACTAGCTTATACCCTAAAAACTTTATATTTAGGGCTTAAATACGCCTATTGAGAATTGCTATTCTCACGGTAACTTTGCTAATCTCACGGTAATTAGCGCCCTCCGGCCGCGCGCGCTGCCGCCACTAGCCGTATTTGTACTAGTTCTGCAGCCAGCCGCTCCATAGCCATAAACTAGACCTAATTAGTACTAGTAGCCCTATTGCCGAGCTCAACACCATGAAAATATTTTCAAAACTCCGTAAAGTCATAGTTTATATAGGACAAGAACTCAACACCATGGAGTCCAATCCCAACGAAATTTTGTTTCCTAATCAGGCATCGGATGCCGGTTCAATCCATCTATCTAGTGATCCGGGAAACGAAGCCCCCAGCAAGCCCTCTGCTGATGAACATGACTCCGAAATCGAAGATCAATACGATGGCATCTCGGAGCTTGAAGATGGCTCTAAAGAGGTTTTTAACTCCATGGAGGAAGCAGAGGCCTATCTTAAGTCTTTTGCAAGGATCAATGGCTTCGCGGTCCTTAAACGAAGCACCAGCAAGTACCCTAAATGTTATGGAGAAGTTAACTTTATCGATTTCGAATGCCACCGCGGAGCAGTGCCTACACCAAAGAAGAACCCTCTCCCTGAGCCTACTCCTCCTCCAAAGCCTCGAAGCGCTGGATCCTACCAAATCAACTGCCCGTTCAAAGTTATTGTCAGGCGCCAAACCCCAACTGCAGTACTTGAAGTTATTCATGGCTCTCATAATCATGAGCGGACTGAGGACTCCTCTATCCCCGACCGGCGCAGAGAGTATATCGAGGACCACAAAGGAGAGATCTTTGGCCTAATGTCTGGTGGAGCTGGCTGCCATCCTCGACACGTTATGGATTATCTAAAGCGTATGGAGGAGCCTTGCCCTCTAAGGATCAAAGATCTCTACAACCTTCGCGATAAGTTCCAACGTCAGTTCCTAGATGGCAAAACACCAACTAAAGCGCTTATCAACTAGCTGCCTCGACAAGAGGGCAGCTTCATAAGGCATGAGACAAACTCCAAGAAAGAGCTGAAGTACGCCTTCCTGGCCCATCCAACCTCAATTAAGCAACTCAAGCAAAACCCCTTTGTCATCATTATCAACTGCACCTACAAGACAAACCAGTACCTCCTACCTCTCTGTACAATTGCTGGAGTCACCGCGTGCAATAAGACCTTTATTATTGCGTATGGCTTCATGGGGGATGAGACCAAGCCATCATACACCTAGATACTGCAACAACTCCGCGATCTCTATACACGAGAAGGCCTTGAAATGCCCGGGGTTACTGTCACCGACAAAGATAAGGCTCTTGTCAAGGCGCTTGGTGTTATTCTTCCTACAACTAATCAAATTCTCTGCATCTGGCATATTAACCAGAAGATCCTTAGCCAAGCAAAGCGGGCTATATCAATTGCGCTTCGGGATAGCCTCAATCCAAACAACAAAGAGTGAAGTCAAAGGGTCAATGAGCAGTGGACTGCAATGCTACAATTATGGTCTCAAGCCGTACAATCTCCGACAAAGACTCTCTTTGAGAGCCGATGGAGGGCCTTCAAAAGAGCGTACAGGCAGCCCATGTACAAAGATCTCCTGCAGTATATCGAGGAGGAATGGCTTCAAGAAGACACCAGGAAGTTCTTCCTGGCCTATTACACCAACACCTATCCGCACTTTGGCCAGATATCGACCTCTCGGGTGGAGTCAGCTCATCGTCGATTAAAGAAAGATCTGGAGTCATCCCAGAGCGAGCCGATCCGTGTGGTAACTCTCATCAATAGTATCATCGAGGCTCAGTATACAAAGGCTCAACACCAACACGCTGATAATACTCTAAGGCCTCCGCCTCGATATAGGCATCTCCTCTTCAAGGACATTGTTACAAAGGTCTCTACCTACGCCATGCAGAAGGTAATCGAAACGATGAATTTCTATCTACCGGAGCGCCTTGACAAACCAATCAAGCGCTGTACAGGCAGCTACAAGCGAAGCCTTGGACTCCCCTGTATCCATCAAATTCAAGAAGCGCTTCATGACAACCGGAGCCTTGGCCTTGAGGAGTTCCATGACCAGTGGCTCCTAGTTCCGAGATCTCGACTCCTTGCGCATCCTCAACGCCCTTATATCTATCCTCCGCCAAAGAAACAACAAAAAGGAAGGCCTCGGGGGGCTCTGAATCAACCGAAGAAGTCCACCAAGCAAGATCTATCCGAGTTCGAACACACGAATCAACTGGTTGAGAATGGGGGGGAGGCCGGTGTTGAGGTTCTTCGTCGGAGCAAGCGTTTGCAGTCGAGCGCAGCGCAGCGGAAGGAGTAGGGATTTGTATTCTAAATGACGCATTCTCATTGGTCAGTATACGCGGCCACCTAAAAGTTAGAACTTGCCTGTATTTAGTTGAGTTTAAAATGTCGATTTTTGTATAAGAGATCAAAATTCGAGGATATCGATAATCGATGCGCGCTGAGTTTTCTGCCGGGCAGAATCGAGAGGCGGAACCTAAATAGGCTTAGTAACGGCCTTTCCGCTCACTAGTACTAAAGCGGCTAGCTCCCGCGCCAGCGCGGCCAGAGGGCGCTAATTACCGTGAGAATAGGAAAGTTACCGTGAGAATAGCAATTCTCCGCCTATTATAGCTGCTAGGCTAATACTATACCCTTTAAAATATATAATATTATACTAGCACTAAATTTTTTAGGGAAAATTAATACTTAAAATATATATTTTAATAAATTTAATATATTATTATATTAGGTAATTTACCTTATATTAAAAATTAAGATCCCTAAATAAATTATTATATACTAGTTTATTACCACTAATTAATAATACTTTTTATATAAATTAAGCCTTATTCTTGCCCCTAAAATAGCTTTTATATATTTTAATATTTATTATTTGTCAGGGCCAACGTTTTTCCATTTAACATTACTAGAGCTAATCTATTATTAGTCCAAAGTTAGTACCTTAGGTAACCTAAGCTTTGGCCTTAGGCTACTAAGGCTTAGTATATTTTATTATTATATTAGGCTATATAACTTAACTAGGTTATTAATATTTAGGGTTTTAGCTACTAGTTAAGCAAGGTTAAAATAAGCCCTAAGTATAAGTTAAAGTAAAAACTTATATATAAAGTATTTAAATTTATATTTATTTTTTAATTAAAAATAGCTTAAGTATAACTTAAAGGTTTATAAAAGTGGCCTTAAGGCTAGCCTTTTTTTTAAATTTTTAAATAATTTTTTTAATATTATTTAATAAAATTTAAAATACTTTATTTTTATTAATTAAATTTTTTTATTAATATTTTTATTATTAATAAAAATTTTTAAAACTTATTAATTTTATAATTAAAGTTACTTGCACTTACTACTTTTTAAACTTTTTTAATAATAATATTTTAAATTAAATTTTTAAAGGGTAAGTAAAGGTA
>NW_020797899.1:746127-765674 GCF_003369625.1 Aspergillus mulundensis | reverse complement strand
TTTATAATCTAAAAAAAGTTATAAAAATATTTAAGTTAGTATATTATATTATTAATTTTATTTATAAGGATTATTAAGCAGTCCTAGAATATTTTTAAATAATTAAAGTAAATTTAAATTTTTACCTTATTATAATAAAATAAACCTAGTAAAATTATATACCTTTTATTAAAATTAAAATATTATAAAAGTTTATAAAAACTATATATAAGAAACTAATACTTATAATATTTTATTAATTAAAAAAAACTAAAAAAAAAAGTAAAGGTGGTCTTACCACCCTAGTATATTTATTAAAATAAAGTTTTTTTTAAATAAAAAGCTACTTAACTTTTAACTAGTAAAGTAAAGCATAAAATTTTATTAAAAAAAGATAAAAAGCCTTTATAAAATTTTATTTATAGTTTTTTTAGCATAAGTTATAAATATCAAAAAAGTATTTTAATAAAATACTTAAAAAAAATAAATTAAGCTATTTTAAAGTAGCGCCGGAGCGCTAGTACTTTTTATTTAAAAATTTAATAAA
This sequence comes from Aspergillus mulundensis, assembly GCF_003369625.1. NCBI lineage: Eukaryota > Fungi > Ascomycota > Eurotiomycetes > Eurotiales > Aspergillaceae > Aspergillus > Aspergillus mulundensis. The sequence goes on along the minus strand of NW_020797899.1, from coordinate 765,148 downwards.
TTTTTATATTTTTATATTAACTATCGCGGGTTAAATATAATAATTAATAAAAATTATTATTTATTACTATATATTAATAAGCTAATAAATTAGCTAGTAAATATAAAATATTTTACCAAGCTAAATTTATATAACATATATTATAAAATATAAATTAAAAAAAAATAAATAAAAAATAATATTTTAAACTTATTACAATTACTATAAGTATATAATTATGCCCTTTAGCTTAATAAATATACTAGCTATATTTTAATCCTATATAAATATAATTATAAGCAGGATTCTTAATAAATTTTATATTATTTACCTTAATAATATTTTTATTTTTTTTAAAATAAAAAAAAAAACATGTGTATTATATTTAAAAAGTCCTTAATTAATTAAAAAGGCATAATTTATATATAAAATTATTAAAATATAGTTTTTATAAAAAAAAGGTAAAGATTTTAAGCTTTATTATTAAATAAAAAAAAATATTTATTAATCTAGACCGCAGCCAGACTGTTATTAATTAGTTAAAATTAATATTATTTTATAAATTATAGGTTTTTTTAGGCTTTGTAAACTATTTTTAATATTTTATTTTTAATTATACTAAAGTAACGTGTTTAATAACCTAGCTCTTGGTAGGGATGGTAAAGGGATATAAAAGTAAGCCTTTTTTTTTACTAATATAAAAAACATGTTTAAAAAAATTAAATTAAACTTTACCAGGCCGCTAGTACTATAATACTTTAATTTAAAAAAAAGATTTTTATTATTACTAACGCGTTAGGGTTTATTATTACTAAAATTATTATATAACTAAAGCAAGAGAAATTACCTAGTAAAAAAAATAAAACTAATAATATTTTATAGTTTTTTATTTTTATTAGCTATATAAATTAAAGCTTTACTATAAGGTTTATAATTAAAAATTACTTATAATAATTAAGTATTTTAAAAAGTGGTATTACTACCTTAAGGGCTTTTTATATTTTATACACGTGTAATATAATTATAATAACTTATATTATTTTTTTATAATAAAGGTCTTAAATTAAAGGCAGGTATAATAAATAAAATTATTTATAATTTATAACTTTAAAATTAAGTATAAGCTAGGTAAGTATAATTTAGTAAATATATTATTATAATAATTAAATTATATAATAAAAAAATAAAAAGTATTAAGTTAAAATATTCCTTATTTTATAAAAAAAGTTAAGTTTATTTTCTTAATAAATTATTATTAAAATAATACTAAAAAACCTAGCTATTCCTTCACGTGGTTAGGCTTATAAGTACCTAAAATTTTTAAGCCTTAAAATATTTATTATAAAGGTAGTAAATAAAAAAAAATTATTAAACTAGTTATAAATACCCTTTAATAATAACTAATTATAGCCTAATAAAAAAATATTTTTACTAGCTAATTATAATAATAACTTAAAAATATAATTTTTATTAATTTAAGGCAGGCCTTTTTTATTACTAAATAATATAAAAAAAAAAACTTTTTTTTATAAAAGTATTATTTATATACCTCCCGTGCCCATGTTATAATATAAGATTATAAAATAATATTATAATAATTTTTATACAGGCTACTTTAGCTATAAAAAATTATTAAATTACTTACCTATAAATTTTAGTAAAAAAAGCTTAATAAAAATACGCGTGTGTATATTAAAAAATATTTTTTATATTAAAAATTTAAGGTTTTAAGGTAATTACCTTAGGAAAGTTTAATATTTTTTTTAGTACTAAATATATTATAAAAAAATATTTTTATAAACTTTATTATTAGCTTATTTTTATTAAAGTATAAAAAGCATGTTTATAATATAATTTTAGTAATTATAAATTAATTTAGTAAAAAAGTAAAATATTTTTTTATTATTAATAAAATTACTATAAAAAAGTTAATTAATTTATTTATTAAAAAGATTATATATAATACAGGGTTACCTTAAAGTATAATAATAAATTAAGGTTTACTTTTTATTTTAAAGTATTAAATAGCCTTTTATTAAGCGCTATATATTAAGTAATAACTTAATATAATATATTATTTTTAATTAAATAGTTAAACTAAGTGCTAAAACCAAATACTTAAGGTGTATTTATATATATATTATAATTATTAATAAAGTAATTAAGTATTATACTTATTACTAGCATGTTTTACCTATAATAACTTAAAAAATAACTTAACTAGCTATACTTTACTTATAATAAGCCATGGGTAAAAACTAGTAATTCTTAGGCTTAAAAACCTAAAAAAATTAATATTTTATTTTTTTATTAAAAAGCATTTATACTATTTAAAATAGCTTTATAAAAACTTATAGGATTATATAAATAAGGTATAAAAAAGTAAGCACTTTATTATAATTAAAAATATTATTTAATTAAATTTAAGGTTAAAAATAATATTTTAGTATTTTTAAAAAATATTAAATTAATATATTTAAGTAAAAAACTTAACCTAAAATATAATAGTTTCTTTAAAATTAAATTTATTATTAAAAAGTAGGTATATTAGCTCTGGCTTACTAGTATATATAATTAATTAAAAATTTATTTAGTATTTTATATTTTTTTTAAAACTATTTATATAGTAAGATAAGCCTAAGGGGGAAAAAAAGTAATTACTAACTATAAAGTTAGTTAATAAAAAAAAATAGGAAGTTAAGGCTATTCTTAAAAAATAATATATTTATAAATATAATAAATTTTTTATTAAGTAAAAGGGCTAGCCTAGCTATAAAAATTTATAAAAACTACTTTTTAATTTTAAGCATGCATAAAAAGCCTTAATAAATTATAAAAAACTAGTTATAATAACACTAGTTTGCTATTAATTTAAAAAAAAAAGGTAATAACCTTGCTAAGTTAAATACCTTTTTTTTACTAGGTTTTAAGATTTAATAAACTACTAGTATTATTAAAAAATTATTAAACTATTATTTAATTATTACTAATTACTTATAGCTTTAAAAAAGGGTGCAAGATTTTTTATTTTATAAAATTTTAAAATTATACCTAAGGCTATAAGTAAAGTAGTTACCTTTTTTATTTTTTTATAAGGTTTTAAAGTTTAATAAACTATAGCTAAAATACCACTGGCTTGGTATTAAAATTTATTTTAAGTTATAATTTAAAATAAAAAACTATATTTATATTAAAGTTAAAGTATTAAAAAAAAATCTTTTATTTTTTTTTTAAAAAAAATAATAATAACTAGTTACATAATAAAGGCTATAATAAAAAACTATTATTTAGTATTAAAAGCAGGAGCAGGGGCCTTTTTAAGCATTTTTTTTATATTTAGTATTTTTTTAAAAAAAAAGGTATAACAGGCTTGTTTTTTAAAAAAAAATATTAATAAACTAATAACTATCCTAGCTATTATTAAAATAAGCCGGGGGCTATTTAATAATAAGTTAAAAAAATTAAACAAGCTTTTAAATAATTAAAGCTAATATTTTTATTATATAAACCTTAGGGCTTATTTTTTTATTATAAGCCTTTATTACTAGTTTAATTTAATAACTAAACATGTTTTAATAATAAATGCATTTATTATGGTTATTAAGGTTTATTTATTATAAAAAAATAATATTTTTTTATATAAAATAGCAAGGGGAGGTAAGTACTTTTATTATAAATATAATAGAAGTAATTACGCCCGGGGGCTGGATAAACATAGTTATTAAGATTATTAATTAATTTATTATTTTTACATGCTTAAATATACTTTACATACTATAAGTAAATTTATTTTTTATTAATTAATATTTATACTAGAGTTATTTTACTAGTAAACTAGTTAAAAATAAGGTATACTTATAAAAAAAAAAGGCTAGAGGCCAGAAAAAAAGGAGTTTAAGGGGGTAATAATATAAAACTTATAATAAAAATATTAGTAAAAGTAAAGGCTAGTATAATATTAAGTAAAATAAAAAAAGGTAAGTTAAAAGGCACGGGAGTTATAATTAAATAATAAGGTAGTTATTATAAACTAAAAATTAATATATTTAGTAAAGTGCTAGTAAAGCACCACTAGTTAGTAGTTATTAAAGTAAAAAAAACTTACTAAATTATTACCTATAACCTTATTATATATTTTAAAAGTACTTATTAAATATAAGTTATATTAGTTATTACTATTATTATTACCGCCTAAGAACTAATTAAAATTAAAGTTTTTAAACCTAAAAAAAAATAAGTATAAAAAAAAAATTAAAAATACTAAGGGCTTTTAAAATTAGTAAAAATATTATATTAAAGGGGTTTTATAACTATACTATAATAAAAGTATAAAGGGCAAAAGTAAAAGTATTTTAAATTATTATAGTTATAGTAAGGCACTTTTTTTTTACTTACTAAAAAGCTAGGGCAGCGCCTAAAAGGGCTTTTTTTTAATTATAATAATAAAAAAGTAATTTTTTATTTAGTAAAAAATTTAATAAGTTTAGGAATTTATAAAACTATAAACTACGCTATAATTTATACTTTTATACTAGGTACTATTAAAATACCGCCTTTTTTTTAGTTATAAATAAATATTATATTTTATTTAAAGCGCTATAAATAATAAGTATAAGATATTAAATTTAATATATTAAATAATACTTTAATAAAATTAAGAATAGTAATAATAAAGCTATATTTAGTATTAATATTAATAATAATAATAGCATTTTATTATTATTTTTTTTTAATTTAGTAATAGGTCGCGGACAACCCTTTAATTAAAAAAAATCATTAAAGCTAATATTTTTTTATTTAATATTATTAAAGCTAATTTACTATTAATTTAAAATTAATATTTTAAGTAACCTAAACTTTAGTCTTAGGCTACTAAGGCTTAGTATACTTTATTATTATATTAGGTTATATAACTTAATTAAGTTATTAATATTTAAGGTTTTAGCTACTAGTTAGGCAAGGCTAAAATAAGCCTTAAATATAAGTTAAAGTAAAAACCCGTGTGTAAAGTATTTAAACTTATATTTATTTTTTAATTAAAAATAACTTAAGTATAACTTAAAGGTTTATAAAAGTAGCCTTAAGACCAGCCTTTTTTTTAAATTTTTAAGTAACTTTTTTAATATTATTTAATAAGGTTTAAAATACTTTATTCTTATTAGTTAAATTTTTTTATTAATATTTTTATTATTAGTAAAGATTTTTAAGACTTGTTGGTCTTACATTATTATTTTTTTAATTATAAAGGGGTTATATAATTTATAAAAAAGCTAGTAAATATACTAGCTAGCTTTTAAATTTATAAATTACTTAATTTATTATTTATTATTTAATTTATTTTAGGCTACCTAGTGCCTAAAACTTTTACTAAAAGTTTATTATTTTATATTTTTTATTATTATTTATTTATATTTTTAGGGATTACTTTAGCTTATTAATACCTAAAGCTTTTATTAATAATTATTATTTTTATTATTTTAATTACTAGTTTTTTAATACTTACTTATAAATTATACCCCTAAAAAAGCCTTTTCCTGGTGTTAATAGCCTATAACTTATTAATTTAAAAAAAACTTTTTTTACGCTAGCAGCCTATAGCTTACTAATTTAAAAAAGTTCTTAGTATAAATAAGGGGGAGTGCTAGAAGTGGGTGCCTAAGGCCACCAGCGGGCTTAAAACTCTAGTAAAAAAAGGTTTTTCCAGCCTAAATAGCTACTGTAAAATTCTTTATCTATCCCTAGAATATCTAGCTTAGTATACCATGTAATACAAAAGAGACTTCTACATACAGTAACTATTCATTCCTTTTAGTAGTACCAAGTTGATCCTTTTCGATATTATCTTGCGATCTAGTGCCAAACTTGGTTATGGATTCTCTCTTGTTTATCGAGCCAACCTGGAACGGCCTGGCCTAAGCCCCTTCGATAGAGAAAACCCGTTGATAGACCGTACCACACCCCAGTGCTTTCTTCGCTGTAGGTGCATTTACGAAGACGACAGCATTGTTATCACAACCATATATCCGAGTTGGTGCCCCAGGTCCAAGTTGGCTTTGCAAGCCAGACTGCCACCAGTGCGATAGCCCTAACCCTACTTGATCTAATGCAAAATGCCGGTTCTCGACAACGCCAAAGCAACACTGACCCAACACATCAAGCAAGAGACTATCCGCCAGGAAACCTGGACTTCGCCATCTGTCGCAGATGCTGTTCTGACGACGCCGCAAACTATCTGTTTACAGATGCTTGAATAGACCATCGCCGAGGTGCACTTGGCCATCATGGTTGACAAGGAATCCTCCGACTTGTACTGGACGGGGACTGCGATAGGAAAGAGATACACAAAGGTGGCGCTGTAACACCCTGAATATGCGTAGATAACCTGAATATATGTGGATAACGATAACTAGCATACCTATTCAATATACGTGTGAGAGGAAGGGCTATAAATAGAATGACATCATCGGTCTGCCCCGCGACCCCTCACCCTCACCCTCTCCATCTCCCTCATCTCCATCACCACTGCAACTTCAATCCAACCCTCCAGACAGCAACATGCCAAAATACGTAAGTCATTCATGGCAACCATTCTCAGCCGCTGACCCCCCAGACCGCCATCATCAAGTACGACAGCCCCGAGGCCTACCAGCAACACGGGACCCAGATCGAGCAGATGTATGCCCAGCTCTCGCACACGGTCGGATACCATTCCCCAGTCACTAACAGCCTCAGCGCAAGAGACGTCTTCACTGCCAAAGGCGCCACCGACCTCGCCCCCTTCTTCTCGACGAGGAACATGCCGCCCACGCATCGCACCTCGTATGTCCCACCTGCACCAGCACCGCCCCAAGAGCGTCAGAGAGGAAACTAGATCTTGCTAATGTTGAGCGTAGATTCGTCGTCCCCGACGGTGTCTCGCCCGATGAGCTGAAGAGCGCTGGGCTGCCGGAGGGCGTGAGCTGCGAACTCTCCCAGGCGTGACTGCCACGGGTTACCTGATTCGGGTTACCTGATTTGGCTTGGTCTGCGCAGCATGCAGTGGGAGGTTCTACTTCTAGCATAGTTTACGTTGGGTTTATGTTAGCCGTTCTATTTTGTCGTTTTCGCACCGCTGTTTCCCTCGCAACGGGCCCTGGTATAGGTCGCAGCCCAGGTTCAAGGGGAGCGCCATGCCACCACCATGGTCCATGTCTAGTGAAGCGCATTGTGCTCAATTTCAGGGCCTCGTTCCGCATCCTAGAGTAGTAGAGCATTACTAAGTGTACGCATTCGACCGATCAGCGCCGTTGCATACCCAGATAGGTAAGCCCATGCACGCCTCCTTCCCGTGCTCGCAATCCGGAAAACTTTACCGAGCTCCTGAGACCCAACTTGGCGCCTTATTTTCAACACGAGGCTGTGAACGACTACTAAGTATAGCGTGTGGTACTTCCAACCGCGGTGGGTAGCTCCGACAACGCGATCGCAAGCGCATCCCGCTGATGCCTGGTTCCCCGTTGAAGCCATAACCCGACGACGATCCGTATCGATTTACCTAAAATAAGGTAAGCCCACTACGAGAGGATCGCCGGCTGAAGAATCCTGCCTTAGGCGCCCTGCAGCGACCGGCTGATGCGATTGGCCGCGCCTGCATACGAGCATGGGATGACATCAGACCGAAACCGTTAAGCTTGAGCCTGGAGGGAACAGGAGGTCCGGTTCCAATCCTCCGGGCGATCTTATTACTCAGCTGCTGGTGCTCTATGCTGACGCTGACGCTGACGAACTGCCGGTGCTGTGCAGACTGCTGTTTGCTGTACAGACTGCAGTCTGCAGACGGTACCGTAGGGTAATATCCGCAGGGCTGATGCTCAGCTGCCGAGACGCGACGAGGGGAATGCGTTTCAGAGTCCTGAGATAAGATTCACGGCTTGGACTGGTGCTGAGGTCAGGAATGAGGAGTGGAATGCTGACGGCCTCTGCATGAGCCATGAGCTCGTTCTGTCTCGGTCTCGGTCTCGCCGGGCATTGGCGATTTGGAGGGGTCGGGCATGGCCATAAGGGTACGGTCAGGACGCAAAAGTCCCAGCGCCGTCGTGTAACTCAACTTGCCCACCGCCAGCTTCAGCTCGAGGCCGGGGCCAGCTCAATTGTCACACAGCCCTCGTGGCTTCCCGGTCTTGACGGCGGTCTCTAGTCTAGTCTACACGCTGGATTTTGTGATTGATGGCTGGACCGCTGTGCTGGTGCTTGCTTGCTCGCGGTGAAGATAGAAGGCACGCCTGACGATACTAGGAGCGTATCTAGTCAGTAGATGGTCACCGCGGGAATCGCGGGAGCCTCTGCGTCCCGGCGCGAAGGATTCGTCTGCCGTTCTGCAGAGAAAGCGCGATAGCGAGGGCGCGGTGATTGGCGTGCTGGACACGATGGTGGTGGATCGACGATACGAGGTGCCCACCAGGAACGGTTGAGAACTTGAGACGAGTCGATGGCTGTCTGGATGGATGCAGCCAAGGGATTCATGCATTGTCGTCGCAGCCATACTGTCCGAGGAAATTGCATGTTCTTCGTACATCAGGTCGGGTTGGTATCCCATTCCCGTAACGGACTCAGATCGTATACCCTAACTGTACGAAGACCGCACTTCTACCAGCCAGACAACTAATTATGACTCCATCGCGACGTCAAGGGAGCAAGCCACGGCCAGTCAAAACCGCACGCGAGCCGGCTGATTTACAGTCAGCTTGGATTGTGCAACGCCCTGTGCGACCCCGACCGACCTGACGAAATCCTGACGAGGCGCTGAAACGAGCTGACCTGAAGGAACACGTTGCGCCGTTGCACAACGTTGCAGGCTGTTATTTTTACCCTCCAGTCGGGCGGCCCTGATCGCACTCGAAAGTTGGCCTGGTGAGACAAACCAGTCGAGCCCCGGCCATGTCCTCGTGGCGAATCTGCCTCCCTGCCATTGAGTCCACTGTCCCACAGGGGCTCGACTATCTCCCATAGTAGACTACCATGATCAATCATGGAGGGCAGGATCGGAGAAACAATCCGCGCGCGATGCAGCCTCCTCGCGTTCTCGACCCCCTGGGCATCCCTTGCATGGATATGTAATCGTGATTGCGCCCTTGAAGCCAACCAACCATCCATCCAGCCAACATGGACTAAATCCATCATCCAGCCCACTGCCTGGGCTAGCAGTCAGATTCGCAATGCAGGGATGCAAGAAGTCAGAACCTCTCCACTGCCACTGCCACGTTCCCCCCCTCCCCCTTTCCCCCCTCGCATTCCCCGCCCCCGGTCCTGCGCTGGTCCGGCCCATTCCCATTCCCTTTCCCACCCCCGTTCCCACGTTTCTCACGCGCACGCACAAGACCCGAATGCCATTGACCAAATCAGCCGAAATGAGACGGCTCCCTTCTGCAGGGTCTGCGGCCAATCGGATTCGGAGCACGTACCCAAGAACGCAGCAGCCCGTCACACAGCGTCCGGCCACCCAATCGAGTCTTATGCTCCGCCGGCTAACGTGAGGTGCGCGCAGCGCTGCCTGCGTCTCGCACTCGGCTCGGCTGTTGCGGCTGATTGAGGCCGTAATAGTCGTACTACCACTGAATAATGCGATTGACCTGCAGCACGAGCACGAGCAGAGCTGCATGCGTCCGTAGTGCATGCCTGCCCTGCCTTGCCCTGCCGCTGTCTGGCAATCAAGGCCGTCAGAGCCAGCCGAGCTTGGCTGTTATTGGTGCGGTCGAGGGTATTATCAGTAGGCGTACCGGAGAGCCAGATGCGAGCCAGACGCAGACGCAGACGCAGAGCAGATGGGGAATGCGAGATGGCCGTATCGGGTCGGGCTCGGGGTCGGGGTCTATTTCTGTGCTCGCGAAACAGAATCAGCCATACGTGCTGGAGCTCGTGTCTGGTGAGATAAGCCATCCCATCTAAGCTCAACCCGGCTGTCGTAAGCGCCCCCTGTCTTGGATGTCATGCCAGGTCAGGTCGGAGTCGGCGTCGCGGGCGCCGAGCTGGATTGGGAGACGCCATGATGGGCTGGCTTCTGAGTTCTGTTGGACTTGGGCTTGGGCTTGGGGCTGGAAGGATCCGCCCCTCCATCCATGATCCATCCCATTCCCGCCAGTGATCCACCGCCGATGTTATTGATCCTGGTCTGTCTGGGCTGGGGGCGCAGTCGATCGGATCTCATTTAAAGGGGGCATCTGTCCCGAGATTCTGGCGCCGGACCTGACCTGCCTTGCCTTACCTTACTTCATACTCTCCTCCATATCGATATCGAATACGCTGGATACCGAGGGAAACAGGCTCTCTTACGACAAGTCCTATCATACCCTACCTTACCATATTATATTGAATAAGATCTCGCCATCATGACGGAGCCTCGTCGCCGCTGGACAACCGCCGAAGACGCCCTGCTGTGGGATCTGTACCAGGTGCAGGAGAGGGGTATGCTTTCTTACACTCGTCAATTTCTGTACCTGCTAACAGGATACGCCCAGCACCCACAGGCAAATGCCAGAAGATCAACTGGAACGAGATCGCGCGGCATATCCCCGGCCGCACGAACAAGGACTGCCGCAAGCGGTTCTACAATCGGTTCACCGGCGGTCTGCGCAAGGTACGCCTACACCTACGCCTAAGCTAAGCCTGAGAAACAGTCTAACGCGCATGGATGCAGGGCTCTTGGACGCAGGAGGAAGACGAGCGGCTGTTCCAGCTCGTCGAGCGGTACCAGTATCGCTGGGCGGCGATAGCGCAGAAGATGGAGACGCGGAATGCGGATCGTATGTAGCCCTGCAATGCAAGCATCGGTTTGAAGCCTTGCTGATGTCAAGCGCCAGAGTGCTCGAAGCGATGGCATCACTGTCTGAATCCGGAGCTGGAGCGGAGTCCGTGGACGGACGAGGAGGTATGCGTTGAGTCGTCGAGAGGATATCCTAGAGAGAACTGACGAGAGCTAGAACATGCTGCTCCTCGCAGCCGTCAACTCCCACGGTAGCAGCTGGAAGGAGATCCAGCGCTGCCACTTCCCGACGAGGTCTGCGAACAATATCAAGAACCAGTATGGCCTGTACCTATCCTAGGTAGACGTGAGAAACCGCTGACCAACGCCAGATTCACCATCCTGTCCCGCAAGAACCTCACCCTCACCCCGGGCTACCTCCAGCCCTGCTGCGACGCTGTCTCCCCCCCAACAAGCAAACCCTCCAGCTCCCGCCGCCCCCCGTCCTCCTCCTCAACATCAGCATCAGCATCAGCATCAACATCGGCATCAGCAATAGCCTCAACCCCACCCCTAACCAGCTACGCCTCAACCTCAACGCCCTACACCTACGGCTCGCTCTCCTCCACCCCGCAGCTCTCCGCAACCGAGTACCTCCCCGCAACGCCCGAAGCCCCAGCCCTAACCTTCGACATGCACACGCTCGGCCTGGCCGACCCGGCATGCGGCTACATGCCGGCGTACCAGGCGTCGCCGGCGCTGTCGTTCTACGCCAACTCGCCGGACGCGTCGGAGCTGGTGACGATCCCGGATGGCATGGGGATGCGGTATGACTTCCGGGACGGGCTGGAGCACGAGCACCTGCAGGAGCGGTATGCGCTGCAGGTGCAGGGGGCGTTTGGGTACTGAGGTCTGCTCTGTTCTGTTCTGTTCTGTTGACATACACACACATACACATATACATACATACATATAGAGTAGAGGCTGGTATAGAGGTAGACTGAAGAGTTCATTGTTGTTTCTCACGATTGAAGTAGCTGGAGTAGGTTGTAGGAGGATACCGTGGCACCGGCGCGTGCAGCCCTTCAGATTCAGGCCATGGGGGCGCCGGCGCGCTCGATAGACACCCGTTGATCTTGGTACTAAGAGGCATACAGCAGCCGACACTCTGGCATGCAGACAGTCGTCGCTGGGGTATAGTACCACACTATTCTATTCTGAGGAAAGAAAAGAAGGAAGGGCGCTGTCTGGCGGGCGGCGCTTTTTATAGCCGGGCTTGTGGATGGCGCTAGCTGGGTTGGGTTAGTGCTGCTTAGCCGAGATGAGCCTAGTGCCTGAGGCAACAGTGGCCTGACGCAATATAGCCTGAGGCAGAGATTCATGCCTGAACTTGGCGACTTAGGGCAGGGAATGGTTAGCCTGCAGATTTGCTTTCTCTGCTCATTTGGAGGCTGACCTTATTAAATGCTAGATGCTTCGAGTGACCGTCTATTCACTACTGATACTCTCGACTTAGTATCAGTCTTTAGTATCTCCGCCCTCATTGTCGCTGGGCATGTATACAGGACGATCTCGATGCCACCTGCTGATGGGGCCAGCACAGATATAAAAGCAGTATTCCTGATGGAAGGCACTCCGAGAGCCAAGCCGACTTCTCTGTTATTGGCGTGTCTTCATGCAATATTAAGTTCCTACGCATCGTACTATCCGCCTTGTCACCGCGATAGTCAGTCCTTTAGTGTCTCAAGTCGATAGGCCCACGCTTAGTCCCAATCGCTTCTCTTGCTGGACTAGTCAAAGACGGAATATAGGCATGACAGTGTTTTCTTCAGCCTGAATAGCCTTTGTGCAAGGAAGTTGGATAGTGCAGACGATCCGAGAGAACCGGGACACTTGGATCCCATTGTACGGATATCGCTTTACCTGGTATGATGGAGGAGAGACATGGCTTGAGACAATGACCTACTGCACTTTCAATAACCCTTTTCCTCTTTGCCATCGCAATTGGCAAAACCAGCATCAACAAAGGTCATTCTTCAGAAGGCTTCTTTATCTTGAGGCCAGTTAAATCTATCAAGCGTCGTATATAAAAGCGAACAATCCCTCGCTCAAACCACTTCCCTAGATCCTAACCACAACCCAAGCCTTTTATCTTGGTATTTCCATAATCCACGACACACCAAAATGACCACCTACATCCTGACAGGCACCTTCAACGCCGAGCCAGTCCACACGGCGAAAACCACCCGCCAGGTCTGCACCGACTTCGCTGCCCATCTAGACAGCTCAGGCTTCGCAACCTACGACGTCCGAGCCGGGCACCTCGCATCGAGCGACGAATGGCGGCTTTGCATTGTCCTCTCCGGCTTCCACAAGCAGACTCCGGACCTCAGGGCTCTAGCGGGTCTCTACGCGCTCTTTGAGGATCATGTTGTCCCTGACACCATCTCCGCGCAGTGGGTTGAGGGCTTGTCGCAGTGCCAGCAGGTCATTCCCGGCTGGGAGGTGTGGGCTACGCATGGAATGCTGGGGTGCGAGACGAGGCTGGCGAGGGTCCGGGTTCTCGGTGAGATTTACTGATTGGGTATGGTACTAAGGACTGGTTGAGTTATCTTGGGGTACTTTCTTTACCTACTCTTGTACGCGTTCATAGTGGTGATCAATTTATTATTTCTTCATTGCAGATGCTACATTTCTAGCGCTTACTTCTGTTGTTCTTGTAGTGTCATCAACGTAGCTCGTATTGCCCAATTCCTATCGTGGAAGGAATTGTTGTTAGTGGATATCTAGGCACTGGTATTGCTTATGCGATGCCCTTGGTGCCCCGTAGCGGTGTTCCTTAAGGAAGAACAAAAGCGCACCAATATGAGATTTTCCCAAGAAAGGCTACTTTGTACGTCTTTAGAGCGACTCATTCTTTCACGAGATCGCTCTAGACCTCGAAGTGACGATCCCATGCCCCCAACGTGGACGCTTGCAATGGCCACCAACCAATGGTCTTGACACTTAAACCGATTCTTTGTGTATGCTTCTTTGTAGTAGAAGTACTTCTTTGCAGCATGTTTCAAATCAGAACTTTTCCCCCTTGCGGTCCTTGTCTCGATGTCTTGATATCGAGGACGACTGGCCCTGGTTTGTCATTGTTGCATATGTAGTCTTTGTGATCTAGCGCACAAATCCTCTCATATATATTTGGGTCTCCATTGTATCTACCGGGCTATGCTGGCTTATTGGCTATCTCGTCTTGGAAATTAAGGCAACAATGCCCGACCTATTGTGGAAACCTTGAAAGGCTGGCGTTGTAGCCAAATGACATTCTTCCTGGAACTCAAAGCGACAATTGTCGAAGAGGAGATTCTTTCATCGTTCAAATACCAAGTCCTTTCAACACCAAAGCGTGCCCTGATTCTCAAGCATTCTTGAAGTGTTCCAGCTCGGTTATATAAGTCTGGTCTATTCCAGCAGTTTGAAGACCATCAAAAGCAACATCCTGACTCTTGAGCCATCACTCAATTGAAGCTTTTCTGTGCCTATCGAGTTCAACCCCCGCATTTATTCGATTTGTCACCATTTCCATACCACTCAACAAGATGTCGTTGTCCAACGGCGAATTGCGTCGTCGATACCCCAATTTGGAACACCAATACGTACCCGAAGAGACCAGCAAACAGTCGCGCCTTCTATACATCTACCACTCGGGTGTTGATGAAGAACAAACGGCCCTCAAAGTTGCGTCTGAGTACATCGAATGGTTCCGCAACGCCGGCTGCAAGACCTTCGCGATCCGCGTTGGATACATCCATCTAGAACACAGGCCCGGGTGGGCTATTTTCATGCAACTCACGAAGCCGGAAGAAGGGTATGGCGAGAACTGGCTCGCCGAGCTAAAGGCGAAGCCACGGAAGGACAGCGAGTTTGCTTCCGGCCAGATTCCGGCGGAGGGGTTTTTTGAGAAGACCAACATACGTTTCGTGCTTGGCCCATTGCCCCTCATGAGGAAATACACCCATCTGATCTTCTACAAGGATGTTCCTTTTCTGATCTCCAAGCATGTCCGAATGCACGGTGATGAGGCCTCCTGGGCTTTGCTGTGGGATATGCTTAACAAGGGCCTCCGCGGGGAGCCAGATGCTCTTGATAAGGCTTTGACTGCTCGAATGGTAGAATTTATGAGGGAGCGCCAGTTGACGTGGGCGGAGATGAAGCCCCGATTTGAAGAACTCCTGCCCCGAGTTGAGGAGATTTTTTAAGTGTGCTTGTCACGGTGAGGATTTGAGGACATCCACTGTTTATGTATTTTGCATCTTCCGACTTGATACACTCTTTTCTGCCAAATTCATTGATTTTTTTTTGATTTATTACTGATCTCTATCACCAAGCTGAAGTCTAGTAATAATCTGTAGCAGTTGTTCTACTATTCCACTCACACTTTGTGCCCTATACGATTAGTTCCTAGTAACTGGTGGTTCAACATCCACAATTCCTTTGTAGGGACATCAATATCAGCGTCGCCGGTGTAATTCTGAGTTGAACCCCGAACTCTTCAGGATTCCCATCAAAGGCAAGAGTACATAGCCTTCCTCTGGGTCTAGTAGGGCTACTAGGGGATTTCGACGAGGCTCTCAACTAGGCCAAATCCTAGGGCACCAGTAATGAATTGACAGTCTAAAAAGGCCGCTGAGAATTGACGATGTATTGGTAAAAGCCAAGGGTGCTTGACTCGGCACGGATCGTCTTCGTCTGGCGGGCGCAGAAGGGTGGTTAGAAAGGAGCCAATTTGTCCCGGAGATGCAGAAGATCCTGGTGGCTCTGAAAAACTTTGATATGTTCGAGGCTTGGTTCTACTATGATGAAGTGCTTGTTCCTGTTGGCTTAGCGTAAGCTCGAGGGTAAACCTGCAGCAAGTACATTGTGATAAGTTAAGCTTATTCTGCTTAAGTTTCATGAGTCTTTGTGTTCGGTGTGCTTATGGTTTATGTTTTTATCCGTCTGGTTGGTAGATGTTGTTCAGCTCTTTGAGCTGCACACTGTTGCTTCTACTGTAACTAAGGGGGGGAAATGCATGTCCTTTGTTTTCTGCGAATCTATATTACGTTTCCCACTTGAGATCTCTTGCTGCGAAGCACGCTCAAATAAATACATCTAATCATAACCCTTCCTTCTATTCCTCACCGAGCTCCCGCGCTGCACTCATGACATGCTCTTGGCCTACAACTAGTGGTACACTGACTGCTGATGAGCAGAGTGATACAGATAACCCTGATTCTGTTCGAAGTACACATTGATATTAAGACGTCCCATAAAAAGATCACCTAGCACCTTCCATCCAATTACCCCAGTATGAATGAATCTCACACAGCAAGGATTGCATAATCTAGATCTCCACTCTCTGTCTCTATTCTGGACTGTTATGGCTTTATTTCTTTGTACTTCTTTCCACTTCTTTGTACTTCTAATACTCTTTTGTACTTTTTATAAAGTTTTAGTCCTTGGTACTTCTATGCACTTCTTTGTACTTTCTATACTTCTCGTACTTTACTATTTTTACTACTTTGTACTTTTCTTGTGTTTTCTACTTACTGGTACTTACTAGTACCTTTGCCTACGTTGAGCCCTTGAAATATCCATATCGAATAATGCGCTAAAGTCTGGAACCTATTGTCATCCAATTCCAGATTTCGTACTTACTGGTACTTATTAGTACTTTTGTCTACTCCAAGCCCTTGAAATATTGTGAATATTGTCTCAAAGTCTGGAACCTATTGTCGGTCTATTCTGAACTTTTGTACTCACTGGTACTCCAAGCCCTCGGGATACTGTGAGTATTTTCTTAAAGTCTGGAACCTATTGTCAGCCTATTCTAATCATATCATTTCTTTGACTTGGAAGTCTCTTTTGAAACAGGAGTATAGATCTCGATTGACTCGAGGACTGTGGTTCTGACTATGCGAAACATCAGATGACGGCCAAATACCATCATGGGATGAAAGGCCAGCGTGATCACCACCTACACACAAAAGAAACCACGTTTCGGCTGAGGGAAAGGTCCAGCCTGGCATGGTAAACTGTGGTTATCATCAATATCAGCTAATATAGCCCACAAGGCCATAAAAGCAGGGTTAATCCCGGTGCTTGGAATTGCCATCAACAGCATCTTGATATCCCATCAAGGCTTGAACACGAGCTTTTCCATATTGAAACGATTCCATCTATCCACCACCCAGTGAATCACCCGAGAGACTACCATTGCCAACTTTCATATTGAAACGATTCCATCTACCCACCACCAAGCAAATCACCCCAGAGGCCACCATGTTTCTCCCAGGCGGACCAGGCGCGCCCAACACGGCTCTACGCTGGGTCCGCGTAAACCGACTTCTCACCCAAGCGCGGGTATATGAGCATGCTGCTGGATATGGAGACCATCTTCGCCAAGCTGGATGTACAAGCTTTTCCATTGGTATTGGCCTTTGGCCCGAAACTGCTGGACGTCAGGCAAACACATGGGGAATGTGGGTACAGTTTGCAAAGCCTGAACAAAGCACTGCAAGTGGTAGGGAATGGATCGAGGAGGTCCGCGACAACGTGATTCGAGGCCTCGGCCTGAACCCGACGCCCACTCTAGCTAATTACATTATGCCGGAACAGGATAGCTCCGAGGTAGTTCTCGCAATCAGGGCATTGTCGACGCATGCCGAGCAGGGAATGCAGGTTATTGTCTACAAGGACGTTCCGTTCATTAGGGTATTCCAGGGCGAGAAACAGCTACTGGCATCTAATCACTGGAAGCTCTTGTGTGAGCAGCTGGAGCGAAATCCCCGCACCCGAAACAATCGGTTGATAGACGACCTTCTCGAGGCGTCCAGGAGGAACCAGGGCTCTTGGGATGACGCAGTGGAGCGGATGCTGGCCGGGGGGACTCATGATGCTCCTGATGAGCCAGAGGAGGAAACTAACAGGCCGCCTATGCCACCTGCCACCGTGGACCCGGCGTCTACTGATCTTACTTTGCGTCCGCCCGAAACGCGATTCAAGTTCCTCCCTGGTGGGCCGCGCGCGCCCATGACAGTCGAGCGCTTAATCCTGCTGTCCACTGACCACACCGAAACACACCAATACAAGTGGGCGGTCGAAATCACGGAGGAGCTTCGCCTTGCTGGATGTACTACGTTTTCCCTTTGTGTTGGGTGGTGGGCTGACGACCAGCTGCCCTTGACGAGCAAGTGGGTGATCTGGATACAACTTCAAAAGCCTGAACAGACCACTGCGGGTTCCGGGTGGCCCGAGGAAATCCGCAACAAGATGCTCGAGAGGTTTGGCCGCGTAGAGCATTTCTTTATCGATGCACCTGATCCTTGGCGAGTGATGGTTCAATTCAAGGAGGTGACGCACCTCATCATGTGGAAGGATAACCCTTTCTTGACTATGCTGCGCGACAGGAAAATCGAGCCGGACTATATCCACTGGAAGCTCCAGCATCGTCAGGTTGCTGATGCCCGCAGGACCGGAACCGACCCATTGCTCGATGAGGTGATCGAGACCTACAGGCAGTCTCAGAGCTCTTGGGAGGAAGTAAAGGCTAGGATTTTGGCGCCTGAAGAGGCCGCTGATGCGCCTGAGCAGTGATATTGTCATTGTGGAATTCACCATGGAGTTGGAGTGCTTGCAGGGGGACCTCGGGGTTTTCCGAGCTAGTATGTGAACGAGCTGGGCTGGTTCTGGCATTTGCAGTAGTGAGGGCCTGATTGATCTGCGAAGATGAGTCTGTGGAATGTCGTCCGGTATTCTTGGAGGAAGCCGGGCCTGTTTTATTGCGTTGTTGTGTTTGTGGTCTTTGCTTCTATGGATGACGCCGTCTGTTTTCTTTGATTAGATAATGCCTTGTTCTCTAGTTTTGTTCTCTTAGTTCTGGTTGCTTTGTTCTTTGTCTATCTTCTTTCAAGCTAGAAATAAAATCCATGGCCTTGTTCGGTGTGCTTTGAGCCTCATTCGCGACAATGAAAAGCACATTGTGTCATAGCAACAAAGCGCTGTCTTCAAAGACTGCAATGAAGTAAACCATCGAGGGGATAGTGAAGGATATGAGTTGAGGGAATAGTGAAGGATATGAGTTGAGGGATAGTGAAGGATATGAGTCAAGGGAATAGTGAAGGATATAAGTCAGGGAATAGTGAAGGATATAAGTCAGGGAATAGTGAAGGATATGAGTCAGGGAATAGTGAAGGATATGAGTCAGGGAATAGTGAATAAGTCAAGGGAATAGTGAAGGATATAAGTCAGGGAATAGTGAAGAATATAAGTCAAGGGAATAGTGAAGGGTATAAG